>NW_006239092.1:592686-612093 GCF_000226075.1 Solanum tuberosum | reverse complement strand
AGGGCCTTTCCCCCCCCCCCCCCCCCCGTCATGCATGTTTCTCTTATTAGTTGCTCTCAAGTTTTAGAGAATGTAGCACTGAATAATGCTAAGATTGGAGTATTTGTTTAGTAGTTGAGTAGAAGCCAATTAATTTGATCATCCAGCCTTTATGCGGTGTCAAATGCATTTGTTGATGTGGCTCAATAATAAGCTTGTAGTGAACATACAAATGTATTTTGTTGATTTGGCTCAATGACAAGCTTGTGTTGGAACTTAGTAGTTCTCCTACTGATGTGTTAGAAATTATATTACCGCTGTCTTACAGGTGAATAAGTTCATTCTAATCTAAGATGGGTCTATCTAGCGTTGAGGCAATAAACGCAAAAGAAATGGACTACCGAAGTTTGTCATCCTCGGAGCACCAACAACCACCATATATGCACAAGGTTGGAGTCCCACCGAAACAGAACCTATTCGATGAATTTAAGACTACTGTAAAGGAAACATTGTTTTCAGATGATCCTCTACGCCCCTTTAAGGATCAACCAAGGTCTCGGAAGTTTATCCTTGGTTTGCAGGCTGTATTTCCCATACTAGATTGGGGTAAAAGCTATAATGTTTCCAAATTCAGAGGTGATGTTATTGCTGGTCTGACTATTGCAAGTCTCTGCATTCCTCAGGTATAGAGCATGCGCATATGACTTGTGTAAATCAATTGAAGAAGTTTGGACTTTTATTTTTGATGAGTTTGACCATATTGTAACTGGTTTAATAGGACATTGGATATGCAAAACTCGCAAACTTAGCTCCTCAGTATGGGCTATGTAAGTGTCCGGTTTCCTAGTTAGTTCATTTTAGTATAGTATTAAAAGAGCCTTTCTCATACATGTTTTTTCTTTACATTTGCCAGACTCCAGCTTTGTTCCACCTTTGGTTTATTCCTTCATGGGTAGCTCGAGAGATATAGCGATAGGACCTGTTGCTGTTGTATCACTATTGCTAGGGTCTCTCCTAAGCAGTGAAATCGATCCAACGACAAATCCAATTGAATACCGGAGGCTTGCATTTACAGCTACCTTTTTTGCTGGCATTACCCAAGCTACTCTTGGAATCCTAAGGTATATAAGAATTTCTAAGATTAAGAGCTTGTAGTGTACACCTTATATTTCGATTTTCTTCATATCATTTGACATGCTAACAGACAGCTTGTTTTGCTTCCTTTTCAGATTGGGATTTTTAATAGACTTCCTATCACATGCTGCTATTGTTGGTTTCATGGGTGGTGCGGCCATTACAATTGCGCTTCAGCAACTTAAAGGTTTTCTGGGCATCAAGAAGTTTACTAAGGAAACTGATATCATTTCAGTGATGAAATCAGTATGCCGTTCAGCCCAGCATGGAGTAAGTTATCTTGTCCCTTAAGGCATCCTTTCTAAGAGGTTTTATCTTGCAGAAACGATAATAATAGCACCTTTTTTCATAATCAACAAACTTGCAGTGGAACTGGCCAACGATTCTCATTGGAGCAATCTTTTTAACTTTCCTTTTGTTCGCGAAGTACGCTGTAAGACTTCTAACTTTTGTCTATCACTGAACCTAAAGTACTTGGTAGCTTCTTGTTGATTCTTAAATGACTTTGAAAATCAGGGAAAGAAGAACAAAAAGCTCTTTTGGATACCTGCAATTGCTCCTCTGATCTCTGTCATTCTTTCCACCTTCTTGGTCTACATAACCCATGCTGAAAAACAAGGAGTCGAGATTGTAAGTGCTTACTTTAGTGGCTTCGTGGCATTGTTTCTTTGTGTAGTCATTCAGCTCGAGCGTAATGAAATAATATTTCATGCAATTCTGTAATGACCTTACCAGGTGAGACACATTGAGAAAGGAATCAATCCTCCTTCAGTCAAGGAAATATATTTCACCGGTGATTATCTCCTAAAAGGGCTTAGGATTGGTATTGTAGCTGGAATGATTGCATTGACGGTAAGAAAATTGGTTAATTAATTTTTTTGAAATAGGTCACAACTTAGCTTCTTCTACTCAATTGCGATACTTCTATCTTCTCGTTCATAGGAAGCTGTTGCAATTGGAAGATCATTTGCTGCAAAGAAGGACTATCAGTTGGATGGAAACAAAGAAATGGTGGCACTTGGGACAATGAATGTCGTCGGCTCCATGACATCATGCTATGTGACAACAGGTAGAAAAAATGACTGAAGTACTAATAAAACATATAGTAATATTTTCCAATCGCTTCAAATCAAATGTGGATTGATCTGTTAATGTGCTTCATCATTATCTTATGTTTTATAATTAAGGCAAACAAATACTATGAGTACTTCATTTCTCTTGGCATTCTGTAACTAGTTGCCCAATTCGCTCTTGCAGGTTCCTTCTCTCGTTCAGCAGTAAATTACATGGCTGGCTGCCAGACTGCAGTTTCCAACATTGTCATGTCTATTGTTGTGGTCCTGACATTGTTGTTCATAACCCCTCTTTTTGAGTACACTCCGAATGCAATCCTTTCTGCCATCATTATCTCTGCTGTCATTGGATTGGTAGACTATGAAGCAACGATTTTGATTTGGAAGATCGACAAATTTGATTTTGTTGCTTGCATGGGAGCATTTTTCGGTGTGGTTTTCGCCTCTGTTGAGATAGGTCTTATAATTGCTGTAAGTATTTCTCTGAGCAACGCTTAACAAATTCATTAGGGGAAAGCCACGACAGTTCAATGATTGAATCTCGTTGTCTTTTTTATTAAATAGGTCTCAATATCATTTGCTAAGATTCTCCTCCAAGTCACAAGGCCACGAACAGCTCTTCTTGGCAAGATCCCTAGGACAAATGTATATAGGAACATTCAACAATACCCCGAGGCAACACAAGTTCCCGGTGTACTAATAGTGAGAGTTGATTCTGCTATCTACTTTTCAAATTCTAACTACATGAGAGAGAGGCAAGACATTATTTCTTCTATCTTTAATCGGAATTTATATGACGTTTTTCAATTTTCAACTGAAAACATGAACTAATTTTGCTTTCATATTGGCGAAAAGAGTGTCTATTTCATGAGAATGAACTTGTTTTCCAGGATATTGAGATGGCTAACGGATGAAGACGAGCAACTAGAATCAGTTAACCAACCTAAAATTCAGTTCTTGATAGTTGACATGTCGCGTAAGTGGAGAAAATGGTTACCTTTGTCTTTAAAAATCCCAACTAAATATGATAACTGTAGAAGCAAACAACACTCATCTCGTATTTCTTTTCCCTTACTCTTTGCAGCTGTGACTGACATTGACACTAGCGGTATCCATGCCTTTGAAGAGTTGCACAGAAGCCTACATAAGAGAGAAGTTCAGGTAATTTTCATAAACCTGATAACTTAATCAACCCCAAACATAGTATCTGAACTAAAATATGTGTGTGCTTGTACGTGTATGAACAGCTAGTTCTCTCGAATCCTGGAAGAGTAGTGATTGACAAGCTGCATGCATCTGATTTCATGAGTCAAATTGGCGAGGACAAGATATTTCTCACTGTAGGAGATGCTGTCCTGACCTGTTCCGCAAAGTCCCCTGCAGAAGTAGTCTGAAGTTGTAACTTGTAAATGCAGCTATGCTTGGATGTCCAGGCATTATATAGCCGAGAGAAGTAGTCTAACATCGACTTGGAGATAAAAAAATCAACTTGCATATACTTGTTAAATGTAGAGTGAATAAGCCAATTGTGGTTATAAAGCTGCTGTTGGGTTGTTGGTTGAATAAGCCAAAGATTTGTTAGCTACCTTTTGGATTGTATAGTTCAAAACTTTCTTCTCAATGAAGGTTTTGCTGAAATTAAGCAATGTTGAACTTACCAGGAATTTATGTATGTGATTCACCAAAAAAAAAGTTATAAAGAGGTATATATATGTGTTTGTGTATCAATGAATCAATTAGCTTGTATGAATCCTTTATAAAGCTGAGAGGTGTCAAAATTAGTCCATAAAAATATATTTTGTTCAACTCATCCAAGTTTGGATGGGTTATTGACCTGCTCATTTATTAGCTCAATCCATCAAAAATTGAACTAAGAAGCAAGAATAAATACTTGTGTTTTTTATATACTTATTGACTGTCTATACAATATAGTATTGCGTGTCCAAAGCTATTACCCGAAAAGTGAGCCGTAAAAAGCAATTGGGGGTTTAATAAATAAAAGAGTGACAAGTTTTAATTAAAAAATTTAACGTTATGAGCAATTGAAATCCAATAGATGGAAAAGAAGACAAATTTAAGGCATTTTAATTGATCAACGATATTTCTTGACCCTTTTTATGAATGAAAATTGTATTAAAGTTATGAACAACACAAAAATTTGTCTAATTAATGTAAAACTTATGATTAGTGTTTGGTCACGTGCAAAACATGTGATTGAAAATGAAAGGTTTATCATCAAGAACAAGAAAGAAAAGCACAAGGGGTTTATCAAAGCCCCCAAAAATGGCTTTGCTACCTGCACTCCGCCATCTCTTCACCCACTTACGTTCCCCTTTTACCCCACCAGCCACTTCCATAGCCTTTTCCATCTTCCCAAAATTGTCTATCCCAATTGACACAACACTCTCTTCTCTCTTCCCTCTTTCTTCTTCTCAACCCACTATCAAACCTCATGCTATTTCTAAAGGTAACTCTTTTCATCTTCCTGCATACCCATTTTATAATGCTAATGTTTCAATCTATTCATTGAATATAGTAATCTAGTGTTGAAAGAATTGTTTTTTAGTGATAAAGATTCAATCTTTTTATTGCATATACTACTCTAGTGCTGAAAGAATTGATTTTTAATGCTAATCTTGCTATTGCAGAAAATTCTGTGGTATTGAAAGAATTGTTTTTTGGTGATAAAGATGCAATCTTTTTATTGCAGAGAATAATGTGGTTCTAAAAGAATTGGGTTTTAGGGCTAAAGTTTCAATTTTTCTGTTATAAAGATACTGTGGTGCTGAAAGAATTGTTTTTTACTGTTAAAGATTTAATCTTTTTATTGCAGACAGTACTCTAATACTGAAAAAAATGGTTTTTGGTGCTAAAATTTCAATCTTTCTGTTGCAAAGAATGCTATGGTGCTGCAAGAATTGTTTTTACCACTATATTTTCAATCTTTTTTATTGCAGAGAATTATGTGGTTCTAAAAGAATTGGATTTTAATGCTAAAGTTTCAATATTTCTTTTATTGTATACTCTGCTGCTGAAAGTATTGATTTTAATGCCAAAGTTTCAATGTTTTTATTTTATTTTTTATTGCAGAGAGTAGTACTCTGGTGCTGAAGCAAGATGAGAGGTTATTGGGGTCTGGTTCAGTGACCCCTCTTGACCCAGCTGTGAATACTAGCACCATTGCTGCTATTGTCACTTCTTTGGGTGGTCCAGCAGCTGCAGTTGGGATTATTCGGTTATCTGGTCCATTTGCAGTGCCTATAGTTGGTCGTGTATTTCATCCTAAGGTGAAAAAGAAGAAAAGGAGTTCGTCTGAGTGGAGGCCTAAGAGCCATGTTGTAGAGTATGGTGTTGTTTCTGACTCTCATGGGAATGTGATTGATGAGGTATAATTTGAAACTCTAGAATTTCCCCTCTTGTTGGTGCATTTGTTCTTTAGATATGACATGTGAATTATACTACATTGGAGATCTTAAGAGTTTGGTGCTGTTGTTGCTTCATATCTGATTTTAGGCCTTGCGACATCTCCTTACTATTTCTAGTACTTTTTGTTTGTTCTTATTATGTTCATACCTGTGAGAAATAGGTTCTTCCTTTAATTCTATCATAACCCTATAGATAAGGTGAGGGAAAGGTGTCTATAGAATGGAAAAGAGAGTCTGTTTCAGGGCATTCCTAGTAGCAACAGATGTTTCATGCCTTTACCTTGAAGAAATAAATAGACACTAAAGTAATTAATATGTTGGAAGTCATGGTTAATAGTTCCAGTAGTTTTATTCATCTTCTTCTCTCTCTCTTTCTCTCTAAATTTCTTTTTCTTTTTCTTGCATAGGTTCTGGTGGTTCCTATGCTGGCTCCAAAGTCATACACTAGAGAAGATGTGATAGAACTTCAGTGTCATGGAAGTGAAGTGTGTCTTCAACGTGTTTTGAGGGCTTGTCTGGAGGCTGGTGCGAGGCTCGCGGAGCCAGGTTAGCTGCATCCTTGTATTCTTTAATTGACCGTTTTGATGTCTAGACCTGCAGCAGCTAAGGTTGGTGAGAATTGGTCCCTATAGTTTGAAAACTGTTGTGAAGATTCATTTGTCTGTACATTGTTCTGTAGGTTTCATTGAATTGACTTGTCAAAGCTTTAATTACTAGGCCGGTTCACAGCAACTGTCACCTTTTTTTTGTGCAGCCATAAAATAGGTGAGAGTCTTTCTACTCCAACTCACCTCTTTTTATGTTTCACTTTTACTAGGCGAGTTCACTCTCCGCGCCTTCTTAAATGGTCGTTTGGATCTTTCTCAAGCTGAGAATGTGGAAAAGTTAATATCTGCCAAGTCAGTGGCTGCTGCAGATGCTGCATTAGCAGGAATTGAGGTGTTCATCTGTATAAAATCACTTTTTAATTACAAGAATTGTTGACCCTTCTAAAAAGAAAAGAGCTGTTGACCCTTAGATTCATCAATAAGGACACAAACTCAGCATTGTGTTTTATTTTGTTTGCCTTTTATCTTAGTGACGGGGAATGATGCTGAATGATGTGTTCCTTTTGTCAGGGTGGGTTTTCTTCGTTGGTCAAATCACTAAGAACTCGGTGTATGGAGTTGCTAACTGAAATTGAGGCTCGTCTTGACTTCGATGACGAGATGCCACCCCTTGATCTGAATCTTACTATGGACAAAATATATGGGATGCTGCATGATCTGGATAATGCACTGGAAACTGCCAACTATGACAAGCTTCTGCAGTCAGGACTACAGGTTTTGTATTGCACTTAGGCTGACCAAGTTGACGTTTTTCCTGAGAACTAATTATTAAAGCGAAAAGGAGAAAGAAACAAAGAACACATGTCTTAAATTTGTCAATGAATTTGAGAATAACTTAAAGCACATCTAGCTGTTTAGCTGGCTGTCCAAAAAATGGCTTTTTTATGTTTCCCTGCTTTGAACTTATAATTAAGATAACATGATTTTCAATGAATATCTTGCAGATTGCAATTGTTGGTCGACCAAATGTTGGGAAATCAAGCCTTCTTAATGCATGGAGCAAAGTATGTTCCACCAATATACCCATTACTTACCATCTCATCCTTGATCCTTGTACTTATTATTTTTCTGAATAGTTATCACTACTTCTCTTAACAGTGGCATCAACTTTTAAATCAACAACTAAATCTAAAACAAAATGTAGACCAGTAAAAAGAAATTCCACCTGTTATTGGAAACATATACTAAGAAGTCCATGCAATGGCCAGCTCCCAGTTCTTATAATTTGCATAGGATGTGACTTGCACCCTTAGCTCTTGTTGAACCATTTCCAGGGATCCATTGAAGAACACTTTCATCAGTTTGCTTATTGCTAAAGACCAAATTGTTCTTTTTGGTATAGAAAGTATATATAGATTTGAATCGCTAGTTTCACAATCTAAATTATATACTAGCCAGCAATAGGTTATGCTAGACTCAATTTATCACGGTGAATTTATCTACAAGCCACAGTTCAGAACTTCTTCCTAAACCTGCGAATATAGACAGTTAAAAAAGTAATGAGCCATTTCAATCCTCTAATTTATGATTGCCTACCTTAAATTGTCGCATAATATAAAATAACTTGTGTTCTTAATGGTGCAAGTTGTTTTCCTCTACAAGTATTGCAACTCCTATTGCGTTCCACTTGCTTCTACGAACATATAAGCATGATTGTTGATCTTTACTTTATCAAACCCCTACTACTACTACTACTAAAAAGACCAATAAAACGTGTTTCATGACAAATATTTTTCTCAAAAATATAAAGTCATATTAAGCACACTCTCCATTCTTTAGAATTTCTCTAGTCTAAAGTGTCTGCTTCCTGTGTTATTATCTTACTGGCATTCATTTCTAATCTCGTGCCTTATATTAGCGTGCAGACTGATAGAGCAATAGTTACAAATATTGCTGGTACTACACGGGATGTTTTAGAAGCCAATGTTTCTGTTCGTGGTGTTCCTGTTACACTTCTTGATACTGCAGGAATCAGAGAGACTGATGATGTTGTGGAAAAAATTGGTAAGGCCTTTCCATTTGCGAGTTTATGCCATTCGAATGTTGACTGGAGCCTGCCATTTATCTGTTGAAATTTTGGTCATTGAACAAATAAAATATTTAGTGAACCAGATTCTTCTTCTTCTTTTTTTTTTTTTTTGAGAATGAATGAACCAAATCCCGTTAACCCTTGAAAGGCGATTTATCAGCTCTTATACACAGTCTGATGGCTCAATACTTCTTATGCATTTAAGTGTATTTCTGTCATTGCTACATTGATTTTCTCATCTAACTTGCGGCATTTAGCATTTATTTAGATTGGAAACATAACTTCATTTTTAGAGTTTGCTCATGATTGTGTCTCCAAAGAATTGCATATGTCCAAACTGTATGAACTTGTCAGAGTTATCATTGACCTTGCCTAAACATTCTTTTGTTTAATCTTCAGTCAGAGTTCTTGGTGAACGTAGTCACCACCCTTGTGTTACCTCAGCATTGTATTTCTTGAACTCCAATTATTGACATTGTTTCCTAGTCTCCTTTTTTCCATTGATGAAATTAGAGATGAACTAAATGTGTTTAAGTTTCTACTTTATTTGATTTTCCTAGCATTCTATTCACAGGTGTGGAAAGATCTGAAGCTGTTGCCAGAAATGCTGATGTTGTAATAATGACCATAAGTGCAGCAGAGGGGTGGACACCGGAGGATACAAAGCTCCTTGAGAGAATCCAAAGGAATCAGGTTTATAAGCTCACAGATTCATGTTATCGTTAACTTTGAACATGAAATAGTATCTGTACAAAGTATTTGTTTCTTCCCTAATCTAAACTTTTATAATCTGTTATCCATTAAGTTGAAGAAAGATATTCTTGCTTTATTTTGTCTTGTTATCATTGGTTTCCATTAATTTGAGTTGGTCAAAGTAAGTCTAGTATGGATATTTTTTGCATCTGCTCGAAGTTAGTGTGCTCTATATTATGCAGCCAATGAAGATCCAAAGTTATCATCTGTAAGCTGGAGACTACTAGTGCCCTCTTGAACCTAAGAGTCACCTAAAGTGGGGACATGGAAAATGGGAGTAGGTACAGTTAAAGAATGTTTCCCAGTTCAGTGTTTGAGTTGCTGCAAGTGGGTATTGCATTTTGAAGTATCAATCTATTATAAGAAATACTGAAACAGGATGATCTGGTGGTACTCTGTTATGTTCAAATTTAGCAAGAAGTGTGTACTATAATGCGATGTCTTCAACAAATAGGAAAGATGCAAGATGTCTCATTCTGAACTTAATAAAAAAGTATTTTACGTTGTTGAATAACAAATTAAAAAAGAAATGGAACCGAGAGTAGGTGATTAAGGAAGATATCGCTATTTTTTCAAGTTATTAGAGAGCTCTGCCAAAGATGAAGGGAGATAGAAGAGCTGAATGAATAAGGTTTTTTAGCTTCCTCTGAAGCTGATATCTAAAGAAGAAGACCAAAAGAACATTTTACTGCTCCTATTGAATGGCCTTTATACTTTATATGCTAGTTCTTAATATCATACACGTTTTCCAGTTCCACAAGAAAAATATCATACAAGTTTTCGCTCTGTCCCCATACCTGAAATAAAGGCCTAGGAAAATGAGACACCTTTCCGCGTATTGGTATCCAACTTGGACCCCAGTATGTAAAATAGACCAAGGCTATTAACAGAATCTATGGTTACTTATCACATGCCCTATAGAGTTTTAGCAGCAGTCTGACAGAAATGTGTTGGAAAACTTGTTCTAATTGATTTAACATTTGCTTCTTTAAAGACAGAAGCTTATGATTTTTGTCAAGAGAACTCCCATCTTTCATCATGGGAAACTTTACTCGTTCTCCTTTATCATTGAACTTATAGAAGAAAGTCTCTGATTAGACTTAGCTTTTGTTTTCCATTGCTAGACAGCTGCTGATTCTTGTTTCAGCAACTCTACTATTGTCTTCTAGTATTAGGAGAAAACATTTGACATTATGTTTCTGTAGTTTCAGACTGCATCGGGATGTAGCTCTCCATTGATTCTGGTAATTAACAAAATAGACTGTGCTCCATCCGGCTCTTATGAATGGGTTAATACATGCGGCTTGTCCTTCAACAAACACATTCCAACATGTGCTGTCAATGGTCAAGGGATTCAAGAACTTGAGGCAGCAATAATAGAAATTATGGGTCTCAATAAGATTCCTGTCGGTGGTCGCAGATGGACAGTCAACCAGGTTAGCTTACTGATCTTCTTTTTCTCTCTCAAGAGTCCATAATGTAGATCCATGTAGTGATATTGAGAATGCTAATTATTTGCTAGATAGCTCTTATGTGAATCTGCTGAGGATCGTTGAACCTTCTGTCAGGAGTGAAATCATAACAAACAAAGAAGAATTGATCTTCAGATTCGATCCTTGAAAGGGAATCAAAATTTTCTCATTCCCTTTCTGCAGTAATACTCTACTGTCTAGCTTTTGTACCCAAAAAAAGAAAAAAGGGGACAGGAGGACGAGTGAATGATGAAATGAACTGAAAAATTCTCTTGCTTACGTCTTTATCCATATGCTTTCTTAAACACAAGTAAATGGATTTGTAAGGTTACAAAAGGCTGTTGTTTCCTTGCTAAGTTATCAAACTGTTCGTCACTTAAATGCTTCTCAGCATCTAATCTATATTCATGTCACTATAGAAGATCTTTCTTATTGTATATCTCTCTTTGCTGAGTTATCAAATGAATGGTGATGCTTTTTCTACCCACCAAACTAACAAGTCAGGACAACCGTGTTAGTTCTAGATCTTCTCATATTAGGTGTTGGAGTGACCTTTTCAGTCCTGCAGTCTTCAACTCTAGGCACAGCAATCTAGTGATTTTGTCAGTTTGCCTCCAATTTCCAAGCGTCAATGGCCAACCGAACTGGCCTACTAAGAAACTTGTAATTGCTTGAGAAATCCCTCAACCTGAACACTAGTTGTCTCTGGGAATCTATTATTAATAGTCTAAAAGACATGCTATAGCCAACTTTTGAAGCCGTGCACTGTTGTTCCGTTCCAAATTTTGGGTTGAAACTGGCCATCTCACGTAACCTAGAGCATTGTATCTCTATTCTTCCCTTAAAGTACTAAGCTTTTTTTTTGTACTGTTTTTTTGTTTTTTGTTTTGTTTTATCGTCATCTTTTTACTCATAATTTCATGGCTTTAGTAAGAAAATACAATTCTCCACTAAACGGCAGCTTTTTCTGGTTTCCAGAGACAATGTGAGCAGCTTATTCGAACGAAGGAGGCTTTCGTGAGGTTGAAATCGTCAATTGAGGAAGATATGCCCTTTGATTTCTGGACAATAGACCTTAGAGAAGCTGCTTTGTCCCTTGGACAAATAAGTGGAGAAGACATCTCTGAAGAAATATTGTCCAACATCTTTGGTAAATTTTGTATTGGGAAATAATACATCTAAAATTTCACTACTACTATGTATTTGACTATTTCAACAAACCACACGTATCAATTATCGATACATACACAATACGTTCATTCTGTATGAAAAAACTCGAAAATTGATAGTGTGAAATTGTCTTTGAGATGACACTGAGTCTTAACTTTATTGTTGTAACTTTCCTTGAGGGAAAAAGGTACATCATTTGATGTTATAAGTTACAAGAATTAGAAAACAAAATGTTAGACATTAGCCGGAATGGCCGGCAATATGTAAAACAAAGAGGCATGTAAGATATGTATATAAGGCCAAATTATCAAATAGAAAGTAGGTAATTTATATGTTAAGTTTGTAAATATGTGTTTCAGTGTGAAAAAAGAATTGACAAAGGAAGAATTGAAAGAGAGGAAGAAGAAAAAGAAGGAAAAGAGAAGGAAAGAAGAGGAAAAGAAAGAAAAGGAAGAAGAAGAGGAGGAAAAAGAAGAGAGAAAAAGGAAAGAAAAGGAGAAAAAGAAACTCAAGGAAAAGAAAGAAAAAGATAAGCAAAAGGCCAAGAAGAAAAAATGATTAATTCATTTCCTTTTGAAATCTTGAAAGCGGTACTCCTGTCCTGTCGATGAATTTCATTTATAGTTGTCTATGTTAGTAACATAGTCATAACGGTTTTGTTTTACTGTTTGAGATGTTGATAGCTTTGATATATTTGCTTAATTATAAGCTTGCATAGTGAACTTCTTATTTGTTTGTTTTTTCGGCTATCTTAGTTGTATTGAATCCATTTCTTCAATTTTGGTGTGAACTTTTTTCTGCCTTCTTACCCAAAAGCTCTAGTTCCGCTTTAGGTTTTGTGATAGAAGCAATTCGTTGTTTGTATGAAATTGTTTTTCGTTTATTTTTCTGATATGAATGTGAAAACCCATTATCCTTAGATGTGGGATGCCATTGTGCAATAAAATACATTGTGAATGTTTCTTTCTCGTAAGACATGTTGGATAAGTAAAACTTTGAAATAAGATTCTTTATGCTAACTCTTTTCTAAATCATCTTGTAAGATACTTTTGGATAAAAAATTCTAGAAATTACTTTGAACTTATATTTGATAAGGAAAAACTCCAGAAATTGTTTTGAAATAAGATTCTTATGTTAACCCTTTTCTGAATCAAAATTAGAGACCGGTGACAGAATAAGTGGGATAAAAAAGTAGCATTCTCCCAAATATAAATACTTTTGAATTTTTTTAGGACAAGAGATTATCCATATGGACCATATCATAGGTTCATCCTTATCAAATTACTTAGTAATTGACACTTAATAAATATTTTTGAAACTATTATTGACCAAACACAAACTATTAGGAAAAATATTTTTCAAATTATTTAGTCACTAACACAAACTATAACTTGTCCAAACAAGCTCTTTGTTAATCGGACTAAGTAAGAACAAACACATGATAGAAGGACCCCAAAAAAACTAAATATATTATTGTATAAAAGAAAGATTATGACAAAAGAAGACATCATAAGAAACCGATAGCAACACACAAACATTAAGGGATTGTTTGGTACAATGGTAGGATATCCCATGGAATTAGTTATCCCATCTTCTATATGAGATAATTAATCTCGCCACTTAGTGTAAAAGTCATGCTGGGAATAAATAATATACCAAATCAAATATGAGATAAAGTTAATCCCAAATTTTATTCTGAAATTATTATTCTTAGCCCATCAAACAATTTCAGTGTGTATGGTATGAAGGAACATGTTTTTCAATTTTCTCATATTTGAGTGGCTTAAACATTTTGAAAAGTATTTTCTAATGGACTTTATTTTCCTCCAATTTTAAAGAAAATAACTTTTGTAACAAAAATAGGAAAATCATTTCTAAAACTCTCTTTCAACCCTCACCACCCACCACCGCCTCCGATGTGAACCAACCTAGACTCAGGACCTGACCCCGACCTGGAATCCAATCCTGACTAATGACTCTCTTGCATCATCCACACGGATACCTACAGCGCCTTCACGATTCAAAGAGGATGTTAAATTAAGCATCAAGCAAGGTACGCAAAAGGGTAGAGAGGCACAGAGTAGGATCAATGAAAGCACCAGTGTAATAAACTAAGGTTTGTATTGATCAATAAAAGGAACGTACAAGCAAATTATTCATCAACAGATCAACTTTAGTAACCAAAGAGCAAGAGGAAAATATATATATAAAAAAAAAGATATTCCAGATGGCTATTACAAAATAGCTAATGAAAAGAAAATTCCACAAGTTCTTGATGGAATACCTGATATCTAACAAGTGAAAATGAAAATCTATTTTAGGAATAAGTGACAAGTAAAAGTTAACAAAGAGAGTTATTATAGTTTTAGAAAAATAGAATCGAAGAATCAAACGGTTTAATTTTTCGTATTTATGCACACCCCTATTTTATGTTTTATACATGTAATTAGTTACCTTATAAACTTTGTCATATACACTCGCATTCTTGTGTTAGAATGGATTGTTTAGGACTCTCACTAATTAATATAAAGGGTTGTTAACTACCAAAATTTATATAAAATTTTTAAGTCCAAACTATAAAAAAAAAGATATTCCAGATGGCTATTACAAAATAGCTAATGAAAAGAAAAGTCCACAAGTTCTTGATGGAATACCTGATATCTAACAAGTGAAAATGAAAATCTATTTTAGGAATAAGTGACAAGTAAAAGTTAACAAAGAGAGTATTATAGTTTTAGAAAAAATAGAATCGAAGAATCAAACAGTTTAATTTTTCGTATTTATGCACACCCCTATTTTATGTTTTATACATGTAATTAGTACCTTATAAACTTTGTCATATACACTCGCATTCTTGTGTTAGAATGGATTGTTTAGGACTCTCACTAATTAATATAAAGGGTTGTTAACTACCAAAATTTATATAAAATTAGTCATTCCAAACTATTAATAAAAAGATTATTGTACCATCATCACACGTACATCCCCTCCTAAGCCTTATCGTTCTACGTAAGTGTATTTTATTAATTGCATTTTTTAAAATATATATAAAGTATTATGTAATCATGCTGTAAGCCTGATCTCACCAAACTAAAATAAGCAATTCACATTAAAAATAGGAAATATGCAAGATGATATTTTATTTTATTGTTTACATAAGCAGGATTGCAGATTAATGATTGGAGGGCAAGTATTGATTTTGCGGTTTTGGATATTCTTGAAAAATTGCATGATGTTTTTGGATCCCCGATCCAATATGTTGAGAAAGTCCTGACTATTAAAGTGATTGGTATTAGAAAGGCTCTTGAATATGTTATTAGTAATGGATGAAAGCATGTGAAGATTCCAGAAACAAGTGGCTATATCATGGGAGATAGAAGTGACGTGTGAAGATATTTGGATGCTCGATCTCGAGCATGTTTGATCATGTGTCGATTTTATATATATTCTTGAATGTTTGAACAAAATAGCTCATAGGTTAGCTAGATCTTCTATTTTTTTGCTGAATGAGAAACTTTTGTGAGGCGTTTCCCAAGCTGAATTGTACATGATGCCAATAATACATTTGAATTATATAGTTCCTTGATAGAGTAATATACAAAGTAGTTAGTTTCGAAAGAAAAATAAATTAACTAACTTTAATTAGCTTTTATTTTTTGTCTTTAAACGTTAGGTGCTCATAATGTTTCAATTTCTTTACTCTTCAAATATAAATATAAATATAAAAATTTAAATACATAGAAATATATTTTGTCTATTATGTATTTTGGGAAAGTTTCCAAATAGGGGAATGTGTTTTGTTCATCATTGATAGGATAATGTATGAGTCGGATTACATGTGTTCTTTAGTGGGTCAAAATTATTACACGGCCCACTTTTTCGGCTGTACCCATGTAGGCCCAATTTCTTGTAGGCCCAATTGTCATTAACATAAAGGGCCCATATCAATGAGTGTTCTATTTATGTTGTACAATAATCAACAACTCTATTGTTCATTGTTTATAAAGGTGGCAAAATTAACTCATGAAATGATAACTCATCCGATCCGATTTGTTCAAGACCAAACAAGTCATTGATCTACTTAACCCATTTATTAACTCAGTCTACGTAAGTTCAATAAATTTCAGCTCATAAACAAATTAGAATTATATGTAATTCAAATTGATTTATGAGAAATTTTATCGAAATATTTTTTCAAAAGACTTTTTGTTTATTTGATATTATATATAAGCATAATAAAGAGGAAAATTGAATTATAACCTATATTTAGCTCATTTCAACCCAACTCACCAAGTAAAAACAAATATTCTTTATTTTTTAATATGAAGTGGAATAAAAGATCTGGAAAATCCAAACTTATAGAGTAAAAAGGTTAGTGGAGAACATTTAGAAACGAGAAAAAATCACTTGAACATTGAATATTTACACCATATCAATGAATATATGAATTGAATCTTTATAGCCATAATAAATTAGTATATATATTATCACCAAATACCCTTTTAACTATGATAAACTAATGTGATTTGGTATAAAATTGTGTGCGGATAAGTTTATTTTTGAAAAAATCGTAATCATCACCGAACACTAACTCAAACATGTCAAATAGGTTATACAAAACGAAAAAGGAAATTAACATATAGGCAGTGGCGGAGCCACCTTTTTCCCACAAGTGGTAATGACAACCCAACGTTAAAAAATTATGTTATGTAACTAGGTGCATTTTATTTTATTTATGTACATAGATATAGTTTGACCACCATTAATAAAAATTATGGCTCTGTCATTGTCATTGTATACATATGTTTAAGAAATTATTTGTTGATGCCACATGAACCATCCGCATTAAAAAAAAATGGTGAGAAGTAATACAAATGTCAATTATCATAATAAGAAAATTCTACTTTTTTGAGATATATATTATATATTACTATTATTTTTTTCTTGACTAAAGTTAAAAGATCAACACCTAACTTCACATAAATTTGGTCCCCCAATATGTGGACTGCTCCAAACCCTAATAATATGAGAGGTAGCTCTCAGATGTGTGTACGTAGTGATTGGGCTTGTCACACTGCTGCAAGCTTTCTATATCAACCTAACCATTATATTTATATTTAATATTTCTAAGGGAAAGATTCTTGTTCATCTTTTTATTTTTTTAGGTTAATAGCATTTTTGTTTCTCAATTATTGGTAAGTTATGTTTTTCGTCCATGTGATATTTGACAAAGCACATTAAATCTTTACTTAATTAAACAATGAAGGGTCTAATTCATTCCGAATTATCATGCATGTGTGCGAGTTTCTTACCTAAACTATCATCAACTATTTATCAACATACACATCAAGTCCCCAACTATCAATTATACTCTTTTCCTACCTAAACAATGGTAATGTTTCAGTAGGAAACTCGCACACCTAATAGTTGAGATGTGTTCCGATAAATTGTTAGTGGTAGCTAGTAGAAAACTCACACACATGATAGTTTATATATAAATCTTGAAAAAAATTGAAATACTTTAGGTGCGTTTTTTTATCATTATCTCGCACTTTTGATCCATTTGTTTTGTGAATATTCATAAATTTATCATAATTATTAACCATTTCACCACTTAATTAATTACATATATGTTATGTTAAATTTATATTATGTCATCACAAGGACCAAAAGCTACCAATAACTTAGGGACCAAAAATGTTATATCGAAATATAATGTATCAATAAAAGCTTATAATATACAATGTAATGTATATATGTTGATACTATTAAATTAGTTGAAAGTAATATCATCTTGATCAGAGTCTAAGGTCGCTAGTCAATACAAAGAGTGTATTTTTCTACAAATGATGATCTAACACCTAATATTCATCATTAAATATGTGAATTTGGTAAGCCTAAGCTTGACAATCAAAACATTAAATAAAAATAAAGAGTATTCCCCACTATAATTATATGAGTCTTGTGGAAAGCGAAAGACAAAATATAATAAATGAAACCCTCTATATTTTAAAATAAATATATAAATAGAATTTATATATAGTACGTTTGTGATGCGATGAAAAGTATAAAAGAACCCCTTAAGAATTAGAAAGGTCACAAGAAAATAGGCAAAGAGAAAATGAGTGGGACATATCCAAACAAATAGGAGAACTATGTACAATATTTATACAATATAATGAAAGGTAGAAATTAAAACAAGTGGTTGACATTGACGACAAAACTAGAAGTGTGACATTGTTAGAGCTTCATGCTTAGGTGTAAAGTTAGAAATGTGAGTATATATGTTATTATTTGAGGCCTCCTAAAATGACCCTACTAGATTCATCTATTCATTGTTTAGTAAGAAAAGTTGGATATTTATCCTAAATTCAATCTTAAAAACTAGTTTAGGAGGTGAAAATTATCTAAAAATCATTAAAGCTCATTCGAATAGCTAAAAATGGATATTTTGTATGTAGAACACTCGTGAAAGATCAACATCAAATAAATCAAGATTATTTGGATATTTTGAAGGTAATAACTTGTTTTCAACCTTTAACGCGCTACCATCTCCTAATGCTCCTTGAATTGGACATTTGAAGTCATGTGGACAATATAACATGGATAAACAAAAAAAATTGGAGTATTGGGATATGGCAGACATAGATACGATGATAAGGAAAATAGATTAGTTTGAATTAAATTAAACTCAATTTCAAAAGATAACTCATGAAGTGAGAATTGTTCAAAATCAATATGTAAAGAGTCAGATAATATATTTCATTTCCTTAACTAACGTGGGACACATGACAATAACAAAAAAGATTCTCGTTTGAGAAAAGAACAATGTAACTTTGAATAATTGAGTGGAAAGCTACAAATTTTGTTCTACAACAATAACTCTCGTAGCTAGTTAGATTCCAAGATTTGGTTTTGTGGCCGTGGATGATTTGGGAGCTAGTTTTCACATATTCACCATGTTCTTCTTCTTTCTCTTGTTATTTTATGCTTGGATTTTTTGGGAATTAAAATATTATCGAATGTGATTATTCGAATCAAATCAATTCATCTATGCAATTTGAAGAAAAAAAAATAGTTGTACTAGTCTTGTTTAAATTCTTTCTCATTTTTATAATAACAAAGATGAAAAAGATTGATATGTTGTTTGTAGACGAATTGAATTAGGAAATATATAGTACTTGCCTTGCATGCCCTTGATCCTCATCACATCTTAAATTTTGTATAAACTTTAAAATATATATACTTTTACATATATTTAGTTTCAGATAACGGGATTTAGAAGTCTATTTACTTTATTAAACGTTATGTCAAGTCAAAATCAGACAAATAAATTAGAAGGTAGAGAATTCTATTTAGTATAATTGATGTTGTTGTTGCTAAGTATGTATTTGTCTGAATTTTCAATGAAAGACAAGTTACATAAAAAAAATTAGGGATAAGGGTCTGAAAAATACCTCAACTTTGGTCGAATTTGCTGTTGCGATACTAAACTTTCATGAGGACCTATTACCTCCCTAGACTATTTAATACCGTATTTTTTTACCCCCTGAACTATTTAATAGTGTATTTTAAAGGTATATATGTGCCCACGTGACACATTACTATTTATAATTTTGCATTATTTTTTATGTCCACGTGGGCAAATATATATGTTTAAAATACGGTATTAAATAGTCTAGGGAGGTAATAGGTCCTCATGAAAGTTTAGTACCACAACAACAAATTCGACCAAAGTTAGGGTATTTTTCAGACCCTTATCCC
>NW_006239092.1:578618-592423 GCF_000226075.1 Solanum tuberosum | reverse complement strand
TGTTGTGATACTAATCTTTCATGAGGATCTATTACCTCCCTAGACTATTTAATACCGTATTTTTTTACCCCCTGAACTATTTAATAGTGTACTTTAAAGGTATATATGTGCCCACGTGACACATTACTATTTATAATTTTGCATTATTTTTTATGTCCACGTGGGCAAATATATATGTTTAAAATACGGTATTAAATAGTCTAGGGAGGTAATAGATCCTCATGAAAGTTTAGTATCACAACACCAAATTCGACCAAAATTGAGGTATTTTTCAGACCTTTATCCCAAAAAATTATAGAACAGTATGAAATTGTTATAAGCAATTAGTTCTGATTGGCAGCTTGAGATTTCTCCTTAATTAGTCTTTCCAAATATGTTTATGGATTTCTTTTTTTTTTCTATTTTTCGCTGTGTAGGTAACATTTGACATTTGGAGTGAAGGATTGACATTTGACATGCCTATATAGAAATAAATAATTAATAGATTAAATAATGTAATAAAAAAATGATAGTAAGATCAGTTGGTTGGCATATGCTGAAAATATATAATAATACTAATAAATCATACAGATTTTTATAGAAATTTTAAGTAGTTAAATTATTTTTTTAGCTTTTATACTCGGGACTTTTTCGTCGCCCTTAACGAAAGGCAGCTAAAACTTTAATATACATTTATTTATTACATCAATATACTTTTTACTAAAACAAATATTTAAAATTTTAAAATTGAACACACACACCCTGTTTAATGAATTTGAAATTTAAATACAAAATTACGAGTGTAGGAAAAGTCTTAAGACAAATTTATTCTATTTTGTGTAAAATAATATTTCCTTCGTCCATTTTTACTTGTCGTTATACTAAAAAAAAATAGATGTTCATTTTTATTTATTTAGTTTGATAATTCAAGAATTATTTTGTCATTTTTATATCTATTTTACCTTTATTATTAAGTACTATTCAATCAATTTTCAACATTTAGATGATTTCTAATAATTAGGGTTGATATATTAAAAATATTATTTTATTTATTATTTCTTTAGACTTAAGTATACCAAATTAAATCAAATATAGTCAAATAAAGATAAACCTTTGAGGCTTTGAATACTTTTACATAGTCTATATGAAACATTTTATGTTGACACATTTAGCAAATAATTCTCACATAATTCCAGTTTAGATTAATATTAAGATAGAAAATTAAGTACTTATTAGATAAGGCTGACCTGACCCTGTGACACTAAGTAAGAATCTTTCGAGTCAGTGACACGGCTCACCTAACTTAACTTTTTAGTTAATGCTCACTTGTACTAATCAAATTAAATTTAGATAAATTATATAGTTTCTCCATTTTAATTTGTTTATTTTTACGTGGTGTGTTTAAAACCACAAAATTAAAAGATATTTTGATATATTCTACATATCTTTAATTTAAAAACACGAGATTTAAAAAAAATTACTTTTTTAAACTTCATATCAAGTCAAAATCAGACAAACAAACTAAAACAGAGGAGTAGTATTCCTTCCCTCCATCCATTTTACTTATTGATTAACCTAATAAGTAAAGTAGACCTCTATTTTTAGTATAATAAACAAGTAAAAATAAACGGAGCACGAAAGATTTACCAGAAAAATAAGAGTGTTTTAATAATGAACATTGGGAATAGACTGGTGCCTGGCACTTGTACAACTTGATGCCAGCCTGATTGGTTCTTTTTTTTTCTTACTCCAAGTACAATTACTAGTAAAAATGACGTAACTTTAACCTGAAGTACATAGTTATTTTTTTATATATCAAAGTACATGTCTTTTAAATAATTAAATATACTTTCTTCTGTCCCTAATTATTTATCCATTTTTTCTTTTATAGTTGTTCTTAATTACTTGTCCATTTTGACAAATTAAGAAAGGACAATTTTTTTTTACCTTTTATATCCTCAATAAAATGACTAATTACTTTGAAAAATGTAGAACTTTTCATCCACTTCATAATTAATAGGGGTAAAATGATACACTCACTATGTCATTAATTAGTTTCTTAATATGTGTGTCAATTTAAAAGTGGACAAGTAATTAGGGGGAGAGTATTAATTTTGGGAATTGTTTCCTCATCGACGGCAAAAAATGAAGATTGTAATCTGCAGAGACACCCCCAAAACCCCGTTATGGAAGCAACCTAACATTTTATTTCATTTTCCAATGTGTAACTATTACTCTAATAATAAGATATTTAATTAGTTTACTAATTTTGATACACCATCTATGACCTCATCAACATGATACTTTCAAAAAAATTACTTATGTTTTTACCAATGTTAGAGGACCATGATTA
Organism: Solanum tuberosum; assembly: GCF_000226075.1. Taxonomy (NCBI): domain Eukaryota; kingdom Viridiplantae; phylum Streptophyta; class Magnoliopsida; order Solanales; family Solanaceae; genus Solanum; species Solanum tuberosum. Next base: position 590,091 of record NW_006239092.1, on the reverse strand, counting down.
CTATTTTTTATTTTTATGTTATTGATTAGTGGGATTTTTTGTTTAATTTAGAGGCATATTCCCTTTCTTCACACACAGAGTTTTTTTTTTTTTTCTCATCCGGTGTCCGGTATCCATTGGAGTCCAACTAAATTTGGATTCGCGTCGGAAAATCCCACATTGGAATCTCATTCGGTGTTCGGTATCCACATTGGAGTCCAATTAAATCCGGATTCGCGTCGGAAAGTCCCACATTGGAGGGTAAAGCGCTCCCTAATAAAGGTGACTTTATACCCTAGGGGGCTCGAACCTGAGACCTCTTGGTTAAGGATGAAGGAGTATTTACCACTTCACCACAACTATTGTTGGTCACACAGTTTTACTTGCTAGTATTGTTTGTGTAATGTGTACCATATTTAATTAATTGGATACCTTTACTTCAATTGTACGTTTGCATACATTTAGTTATCAGATATTCTCCCCATCCGTTTGTATTAAACGATATGAACTTTGATCAATATTTTAAGATGTATTTTTTAAATCAAGACTATTGATATGAGAAGAAATTGGTGTTTTTCATATGGTTTTTGAATATTTAAAATTTTAAGTTTATAACAATGAATTAATCTAATCAAATTCAACTTAAAAACTTAATCAAATTGACTCTAGAAAAGCAAAATATGACAATTATTTTAAAGAGAAAATTGTCATAATAGAGCAACATGCACCAATAAATTAAATTCAACCTATAATATTAATAATACTGTTTCCATCAAAGTGTAAATTACTCTAATTGATAATCTTATCATGATCTTGGACAATAAATTTTCTTTCCGTTTGTATTGTGTTTTGTTTAAGCTAATTGCGGCAAATTTCTTAATATTTCAGTTGAAACTTAGAACGGAAAGAAAAGATAAAAATGGACAATAAAACAAACAAAATTATGCGTAAAGGAGATAATGAGCGTAAGATAGACTAAAGAAAAATAATATTATTTTCCCATTGAAATTATCCACTCAAAAACATTTACTGGCTATTTTTCACAGATTTTGATTGAATCATGAGTAAGAAAAGAAAACATATCCAATGACTATTTTCAAATTTCAATGAAAATCTACTTTCTGTCATGCATTTTTATTATGAGCCGATTCAATAATAATGAAGTGAAAAGAAATCATATTTTATAGTATAAATTTTTTACTGATTCACGAAAAAAAATTCTATTTGTAATAATGATAATTACCCCACAACGACAACCAAAACATATTTGAAGTAATATTAGAACTTTGATGTGCAAATTGAACTTTATAAATAATAGATCAGCACGTACAAAAAAATGATAGATGATTGTTAATGAAACAACAAACACTACTACGACAAAAACATTTTTTAGCGGTAATAAATATATTCTCTTTATCCTTTTTAACTTATTCAATATTTCCTTTTTACTTGTCATTTTTGACAAATCAAGAAAGAACATTTTTTAAATTTATTTAACCCTCAATTTATTAACATTAAGTTAATATCTTTGAAAAATGTAGTGAGTAAAGATATTTGGGATCTTATCAATTAATAGGAGTAAAATGATAAACTCACTATACCAATCAATATTTTTTTAATAGGTGTGTCAAGTCAAAATTTGACAAGTATAAAGGGACAGATGGAGTACTTATTAATAAAGACTGCTAAAGTTTTTACCGACATTTGTTAATTGTCATTAGATCAAATGTCGGTATAGGCTTTAGGGACATTTACAAAGAGTGTTAATTGTTTTTATAAATACATACTTAACGACAATTAAGCTATTATCATTAATTAATTGTCGCTAAAGATCATTTTTGATGTAGTAAGACTCTCATAGTTAATGGTTAGAGCCGGGTGTAGAGTAAAATATATACGTTCGATAACATTCATCAAATAGTTTTAATCCAAATTTCGTTTTATAAAAAAATAATATTTATAAATTATTTATCTAAAAGAATTAAAATGTAAATTTTGTAAACTTTAAATCCTAAATTAACATGATAAAGGTGCATACAATTATTTATAAGCTTATGTTTTATGATATGTCTGGAAGGAGCATGACACGCACAAAAGTTAGGTTAAAAAATAAATACGAACATGACTTTGATTATAATTCATAATCAAAATAAAGAAGGAATTATTTAAAATTCCCAAGAAAGAGAATCAAATAAAGAATAAATTAAAGTAGTAATAATTATTACCCTTATATATTCCAACTCATAAATTCTTTTATTATCCAATTGGCCTACTTGTCACCGTCTTTGAGCCTACCAAATCTCTTATGTATTCCTTCAATCTAGTGTTCTAAGATTTACCTCAGAGCAATAATCTAATTTAAAAATTGGTGATTTGCTGTTTTTTCGTCTTACATATGAGGATGAAGCGGGTTGAAAAATAAAAAGAATTTACAGAGCGGGATAGGAGTTTTTATGATTTTACACGAATTTATCATATAATTATATCATCTCGTTTGCCATCTCTACTTAAATGGACTTTTCAGATTTAGGATCTTGTTTGTTCAATTATTTTTTTCGCTCTCTCTTCTAGGATAAATTTTTATCATTTAGACCAAATGCTTATTGGATTCTTTCTTTTTAAAAAAACGTTGTTAAATTTTTCAGAATATTTATATTTAATTATCTAATATAAATCTTATAATATTATTATTTTTTAAACCTTGATTATATTCGATGAAACTTATGAACAAGTCAAGATATAACCATCCAACTAAACTTGTTAACGATTTTATAAGATGAGAGAATGAATGTAACTCAATTTGAAATAACTAGGAAGAAGCTTATAATTGGAAATAGTCATTTTTGGAAAGAATTAAAAATCTGAAAATTTGTCAAGTAAGGAAAAGTTGAGTTTTGGTCAACTTCAAACGGCCATACTTCCTAGCTCAGTATGAGTTAGGTGTACTTCGAGATATGGTTTCAAAGCTCTTGGAAGGATCTTTCCAACGCCGCCGAGTTTGCGGAAATTCGAGTTCGTATGAGTGAGTTATGCCTTTTGGTAGTTGGGCTGTTAGAATAAGGAAAGTCCAATCCGAATTTTTAAAGGGTAGTTTGGTCTTTTCTTTACCCTTTTATTTCAATTCGTTTTTTTCGTAATTAATTAGGGGCCTAAGCTGAATTAGATCAGTTTACGCTTTTGGAAGAAGGGTTAGGGTTTTGAGAGAAGAGAAAAGAAGAAGAGAAAGAAGAAGAATTGCCAAGATCGTCGAAGTTTAACTTGTGGAATACGTCGGGGGTGATCCCTACAAGGTATGTGAGATCTTTTCATGTTGGGTTAGTTCACCCACACACCAACTTGTTTCAATCCAATTGTTTTGAGTTGTTTACATATTGAAGAAGTAAGGTTCTTGAAGAACAAATTGTAGAATTCTTGTTGGTTGAGTTGTTGATGCTTGGGGGGTGAGTTGATTCATGTTTTCGAGTTGTTTTTCAAGTTAGATTGGTTGTATATTGAGGGTACAATTGATCCTAAGTGTTTGGGGAAGGAACTATGGAAGTTAGGGAGGTTTAGAGAGGAAGAACGGAAGAGAAAAGAGGAAGTCGCTGGGCAAAAGGGCTGGGGTGCCGCGCCTGCCAGGGAGCCACAAAAACTTCTCTGAAGTTTGGCCACTGGCGTGTCGCGCCAGCCAAACTTCTCTGAAGTTTGAGGGCTGGCGCCCCGCGCCTCTCAGAGCGCTAGGGACGCCAGTTCTCTCCATTCGTTTCCCACCTTTTCATACTTGTTCCTAAGCGATGTACCTATGTTTTCTAGTTGATTCCAACACTCTAAGGTACATCTAAACATCATGAAATCATCCATAAACATGAGATCATGAACCTTGAATCCATAATCCAATTCAAGGAAAGTTAAGATCAAAGTCAAAGAAGTTAAGAGTCAAGTCTAGAAGTTAAGAAGCAAGTCAAAGCAAAGTTTCTTATAGTTTTCAAGAGTTTTTATTAAACGTTTAAACTTCGTTTTAAGGCACAAGTTTCAAGTAAAGTAAAGAGTTGAGTTCATTTCTCAAAAGTTATTAGGGAACTAAGTAATCCCAAAGAAGTTTATAAATGTTTTCACATTTGAGCAAGAAAGGAACTATGATTTTTCAAAGAGCTTTCGGGTTAGTTTTCAAAAAAGAGAAATAGCTTTCTAAATGAAGCGAGCAGGGAAACTGAGATTTCCAAGATAGCCTTTGAGCTAAGTTTTTGAGCAGTAATCTCAAATCACAGAAGAAGTATGTTTTTAAACATAAAGAACTAAAGTATATTTTTGGGAGTAGTATTGAGCACCGATATGGGGATGCGAGTTCATATTAACTCAAGTCTCCATAAACCATGTAGCCATCATGGGTAGAAAAAGGGTCATACTTTTTGATGAATCATTTTCGCATAGACTAGTGGATCCACTTAGTGAGTTAGCTTCCTATATCATGGCAAGGTATAGGATGGGCCTCAGCAGCGTGAGGTAAAACGTTGTATTATCACTATAGTTCTTAAGTGATGGTTGTCGGTTAGAGAAACTCCCACATAAGTAGTAGCATGATTCCTCAAGGGGTTCTGCTTAGTGTGAATGGGGGTATGGGACTTCATTCATGCATTGCACAAGTAAACTTTAAAAGGGAGCATGATTTGTCTTTTTATGATATTATGATTATGAATTGACAACATGTTTTCAATAGTTTTCTTTATATTGCGCTTGTTTTAAACTGCTTTATAATGAAATAAGTTTATTTAAGTATTCAGGAGTTTAGAAGAGCCAAGGTAAGTGTTTCTTTCATAATCTCTTTCGAGCCTATGTTGTTTTAGCATTCCAACTCGCATACTCGTACATTCAATGTACTGATGCCAGTTGGACTGCATCGTATTATGATGCAGACATAGGTAACTAGGATCAGCATCCGATGCATTCGTTGATCCAGTGAGTAGTTCAGAGTCTGTTGGTGAGCCTCTTTGCATTCCAGATGACTCTTTTACATTGCTTTCGGTTTTAGTATTAGTTCATTAGGATGTCGTAGGCCTGTCCCGACATCCATCTCAGTTGTTTAGAGGCTTTATAGATAGTCAGACAGTCAGTTAGTTAATTCAGTTGTCTTTACTTTTCATTTCATATGTTAAAGACTTGAGTTTACCTTAATGGCCAGTTGAATGTTCCCTTATAACATTCTAGTTACTTCTTAAATGTGTATATGATGAGTTAAGTCTTCCGCTGAGTTAGTAAGCCAGGCCAAGGGTTCCTTTGAGGCCAACAATGGTCTTCGAGTGCCGGCCACGTCCAGGGTGTAGGTTCGGGGCGTGACAATGAAGATAGTGCTAAAGGTAGCCAAACTTGTGAACAATTGAAAAATATTTTTTGGCCAAAAAAATGGTAAAAATGTTTTAAAAGATAAAATACCATTCTGGCCAAATTTTTTGGCCAAAAGAATATTTCCTATCTTTTATTTTATAACCTTAAAATTTTAAAAATATTTTTTCTTTTTTCAAACTTCGTGTCAAACCAACCGAACAAATAATTTGAAACAGTAAAAAAGTGGAATATGAAATTGTGTGGTTAAGATTTTGGGAAGGGGGACAAACGAATTCATTGAGTGGGACTGTTTCACCAAATACCCATTGAATCTCCCTTCTAATAATGGCACATTTATGGGGCCCATTTCATGGGATGCTGTTTTTTTCCCTAAACAAAATAATTTAATGAGTAGATTCAGAATTTAAATTTTATAAATTTATAAAGAATTTTAAAATATAATCCTTATTTACAGCTATTATTGGTGAACTTCAGTTATACTACTCAATAAGAGTTTGAAAAATATTATAATCAGATACTTTCAGTAATCAAATATAATTGAATAACTCGATTTCTTAATGACCCTTTTAACTGCTTAAGTGTTCCAATCTAATTATTATTAGTGTGATGATTCATTTTCTTTGGAAACTTAATTACAAATACAATATTTTCTAATTTTGCAACAAACCAGGTTGATAATTAAGGCCAAGTAGAATCGACATTTGGATTGTACTAATGAGATGATTAATTGAAAATGGAAATTTTCCACGAACCACAAGTTTTACTACAATCAAATCATGAACTATTTCTCCATTTATATTATGTCAAATCAAAATTAATATTTGATGGGTTCATTTAATATTTTAATTCAAGAATTATTGTGCTGTCCAAACCCATAATTTATATAAATATTTTTCTTTTGAAAAGAAAAAAATGATCTTAGGTGAAAAACAAAGTTTCAATCTTAATATGGATGTTTACGTATTTGAATTATTTGGTCATTTATCTTATAAAATATGTACAAAAATGTATATACTATACAATTAATATGTAAAATAGTTGGTGGAAGAGTATATGTATGCAACAAATTTTAAATATGACGTAAAGATAAATTGCAATCATAAAAAAAATATATGAAGAAATAAGAATATTTTATTCATAATAATGTGTAGTATTGATCTTTTTATTAATATTTTATGAATTTATGAAATTTTCATTTTATATAAACATGGGTTAGGATTTAGGATAGAATTACCTACAAGAACTCTAACTGAAATAGAACTCGTTTAAAGAGTCCTACAAAACTTCGATGTATATAACATATATTCAAAACTTTTTCGTAGAAAAAATGATTTTCTGTTTAATTTTAGGGATGTATGACCAATCACATCTGATTCTCATTTCTTTTCCAAATATATTAATGATGAATATTTGCTATTCATCTTTTTATCTTCAATCGAGTGAATTAAAATTTTAAAATAAAATTACATATTTCGGCCATTTCACTTTATATAAAAGAGCTTTGTGTAGCACAAAATATAAAACTCCATATAAGTATATTAATATTAAGTTACACTTTTAATTGAGTGATGGTGAAAGTTAAAGTACACATATCTTTTCATTTTTCTCACTTCGAATTTCTTTGGAGATTCTCAATGCAGCATGCGCTGAAATCCGCCGACTTTTATATTAATGGTGTGTATGAAAAAGTCGTATTATGTAACACTAATTCAATGACAATTCATTCCGTTTCAAAATAAGCATTGCTTTAATATAATTTATATTTTAAAATTTGATTATATTAAAGCAATGCTTATTTTGAAACGCTAATTAAATTATTATTATTTAATAAATATTTGTTGAAAAAAATTGTAGTTGAAAAAACTTGAATTTTTGAAGTGACACTCCTTAATACGATTATTTTATTTTTTTAAAGCTAAAATGACATTTATTTTGAAACAAAACAGTATATTAAGATTATATCATTTTTAGAAATTTAAAAATATGTTATTTCTTAGTTTGATAAGATTAAAAAGAAAACACACCGTTAATATTTTTTTCGGTCTAATTTTATGTTATAAATTTTTCTTTTTAATTTGTTTCAAAAAAGAAATATTTTCATATATTTAAAAGTAACATATTTTTTTTTAATCTTATTGAGATAATTATATATAGCTACACAAGTATTTATAATTCTTTGGAACAATATATATAATAAAAAGAATTCTTAAATTTAGTATCTAGTGAAAACTGCACCATATAAATTAGAAGTCTATTTTGGCTATATTTATTTTGAAAAGTATATTATTTCACAAATAAAATAAGCTATTTATATTTGATTAATCAATTGATTTTTTTAAATCAATATCACAATACAAATTTGTGTTTATCCAATATTTGAAAGTAGTCTTTTGAGAAATTTTCTAAAAAATTGCTTTGTCACTTAGAAACACTAATTAGTCCCACATATATACCCTAATTACTTGTCCGCTTTTAAATTTATACACCTATTAAGAAAATAATTAATGATATAGCGAGTTTACCATTTTACTCCTATTAATTATGAAGTGAATGAAAAATTTTACATGTTTTAAAATAATTAGTCATTTAATTGAGGGTATAATAGAAAAAAAAAATTCTTTTTTGATATGTCAAAATGAACAAGTAATAACATAATTAATAATCTTAGCATAATTGGTTTCTAATGAAACAGCCAGAGGTTTTAACGAGATGGAATCTGAGAAAATGATATTTTTATAATATATGTGATGAAATAATACACAATCAAGGGTGGAGATTCTGTCCTTGTGCTTTGGCTCTCTCCTTTATCTTCCCAACACATCTTTCCCACTCTCACTCTTCTTCTTCTTCTTCTTCCTCTCTCTCTCTTTCTCTCTCTAAATCGAAGAAGAAAAAAATGTTGCTGGGGAAGAGGACTCGGCCACCCATGAAGAGAACAAGCAGCATGACAGAATTCACTTTAGATCTCAATCTCAATAATAATCCTGACCCTAATTCTTCTCTTACTAATTACAATAATCCATTCGATCCTCACAATCCTATTTCACCTGCAAATACTCAGCAACAGCTAGATCAACAACGTTTATTGACCGCACCTAAAACCGTTTCCGCCAGAAACCGCCGTAAATCTGCTGATTTTCTAGAAACTTCTAATTTTTTGAAAGCTTGCTTCCTCTGTAAACGCCGCTTAATCCCTGGCCGCGATATCTACATGTACAGGTACTAATTTTAATCTGCTTATAATCCTAGTGTTCGAGTCAATTTACATATATATGCACCGTTTTAATTAATTTGTTTGAATTGTTGAATTTGCAGAGGAGATAGTGCTTTTTGCAGTCTAGAGTGTAGACAGCAGCAAATGAATCTAGATGAGAAGAAGGACAAGTGTTCGTTGGTTGCATCTAGGAAGGACTATATGACGAACTCCGTCGCTGCCGCCGGGAAGGGATCTGATGTCTCCGCCACAAGCGAGACTGTCGCCGCCGTTTAGGTAGTGGAAATTTTTAGTAGGCGCCATGTATGGATCACGAATCAAACGTGATGTGGTTAATTAGTACGTTACCCACACACACAAAAAATGCATATCAAAGCTGCTATATAATATGTATGTATATACATGTTGTTAGAGTAAGATCTGCATGATGTGATGATTATATAAATATATTTCTCTCTCTACAAAAAAAATTCTAGGCTGAGTTTTGCAACGTTTCAGTTCATAATTTGTATGCAGCCATTTTAATTACTACTACTAGTATTATGTATGCAATTGCTTTATTAGTAGAAAATTGCAGGTTTTAGAAGAACCATGATTCTTTTTGAGCTGAGTAACTTTTCTATTGAGTCGAAAATCTATCGAATATAATATATTTTATTTTTTTTTAACTTTATTTATGAAATTACATTGAGTTGTGATGATTTTTCTTTTTGTGGTTTATGTAATTTGGAAAAAAAGGAAATAGTTTTGGTCATGTGTTTTTATTTACTATGAGATTCCCTGGTAAGTGGTGTGACACCTGCTGTCCCTCTGATTGGGGCAGGCCAGCAATGAGAACCCCATCTAAAGTAAAGCCAGTTGGGAATATAAAAATGGTATACCCTTATTATTGTCATTTCTTAGCCTTATTATTATTATTATAATTAAAATGTATTATAAGGTCCTTTTTCTTTTCTTATTTAATTTCTTGTTATTTATATACTTTCTTTCCAAATTTGCTATGGTATGTTTTGTGAGTCATTAGAAATAAACAATTTCTCTATTTTTACAAGGAAGAGATAAAATTTGCTTATATGTAATTAATTGTTGAAATCCAAGAAGAGAGAAATTAGAATCTATCAATAACCGACGGAGCTAGAACATAAACGATACATAAAAGTAGTGTGGTTATCCAAATAACGGAGTTTAATCATCGTAAAAGTAGTGTGGTTGTTTTAAATAAATTCTTCTATTTTTTTTTAAAATTTGGATTTCTTGTATTGTTTTTTAATTTGAATTGTCTAGTACATTGTGGAAGGAAAGAAGAGGATGATAAACGAGTTATTATTAAAATTAGAATATGTCAATAATTGAGGGGACCAGATCATAGTCTTCTTTTAATATTGAAAACATAAAAGTATATAAACAATACAAGAATCTTCAATTTCATTTTTTTTCCCCAAAAATATATTCGAGCAACCAAAGTTTTTATAACCCTAAATTGGTTATTCGAGATAACAATTGAATTTGTAGAAGGGAATTAAGGGCCTGTGAATTGTTATGTAATATTACATTAGAGAATTTAGATCTTATTTAGATCGACTATCAATAAACTTTTTGTTCTGATCTCCTTGCTTCGAACTAGATTTGTCTGCATCATTGTCTCAAACTTCAAAAGAATAGATCTAACCTTACACAAAGCCACACTCAATCTCAACGTTGCTGAGTCAGTTTTAACTAGATTCTGACAGTCACACGTCACCTTTTGGATAGCGACTGCGAGTGTCCCTTGTCATCAAAAAAATAAAAAAAAATTGAATTTTGACCCATACACAAAGCAGTGTGCCAACTCTCTTGGTTAGACAAATGACGGAGTTCAATTAGTGTAAAAATAATTTTCTAGAAGAAAGAAAAATATATACTTTAGTTCTTTATATGTTTACTTATTTTTGAATTTTTTGTCTAGGACTCAGGAAGACTGATGGTGAGCAAGGTATCACTAAAATTAGAATCAGTAAATAATTGAGGGGACCATATCATAAATATCTTTTTATAATTAAAGTAAGTATATAAGTATTAATGAACCATACAAGAACCAACAATTTAATCTTTCTTTTTTCTGAAAGAAGAATATTTAAGAAGTAAAGCATTGGTGCTAACTCTCTCGGATAAACAAACGGGAGGAACGGAGTTCGATAAGGTTAAAATAATTAGACAAATGGAGTAAATTGGAATAAAAGGAAATAATTGTGACAATTTATCTCGTCATTCCAAGGTATTTTTAAAGGGAAAATTATCGTATTAGACATACATCCATATCACATATATTAATTTTATCTATACTTTTAAATAATTAAGTATTTTACAATAAATTAAGAATTTCTTTCATATTTTGATGAATATACATTTAGATACATGGATTATTGCTACCAGATAACTAAAATAGGGATGAAGACGAGCGAGATAGTCATGTATCCTTGATACACTGGATACATGTATCTGTATGTGTCTGGTGTTATTCGCATGTATTTGGAATACCATATACATCATAGGAGAGTGACGAGCAAGATAGTAATGTATTCTAGATACATGTGAATCACACTGAGACATGTATCGATATGTATCTGGGATACCATATGCATAAGAGAGTGGCGAGCGAGATGGGAGGGAGATGAAAGAGGTGAATGAGATTTGTCTAGTATCTCAAATACATGTAAGACCACTTAGATATAGCATATCTAAAATAAATTATAATTTTAATTCATATATCTCTAGATTTATGTATCTGGACATTTAAAATTAAATGATTTACCACTTGAATAACCCTTCGAATCATCATCACAAGGTAGAAGCTCAATTTCAAACCTGTCTGTCATATCATACACTAAGGTCCAAATGCCAATAAGAAAAAATAAAGATACAGTAAAAAAATAAGGGGGGGGGGGGGGCGCCGTTTTTATGGATAAGGGTTTGAACTCG
>NW_006239092.1:488365-578556 GCF_000226075.1 Solanum tuberosum | reverse complement strand
GGGTGGGGGGGGCGCAGTTGTTATGGTTAAGTGTATGTACTCGTGCGGTGAATTGCTGACACACTGCCGTCTGCTATACTTTAATTAAATTATGTATGTTAGATTCACTATAAGTCAATAAGGTCTCACTAGTTCACACTCACTAATACTTTAACCTTTTTTTTTTTGGCCCTATAGTCCTTTTAACTTGGAATTAAATTAAAATTGACAACACCATATGTCTTCTAATACGTATATATTCGTTCTAGGGTGGAAATAATTTTTCCGAATCAATTTTACTTTAAAAATCAAATAGTTCTGACTTTTGATCTCTCGACTTTGAACCATAGACGTGACTTAGCATTCTTACTAACGTTTTGTGTCACAAAATTGATGTTTGGATCATGTCATAATCAATAAAAGATTAGGCTTAATAAGCAAAAAAGAAAATCTAGGTCTTATTGGAAACAAGTCCTACATCATTTCATCAGCATATATATCAAGTACTATATAGTATATGATAATTAATTGAGAATGCATCATAGAAGGATGATGAATGAATTAGTTGAAAAGTGGAGTTGCGTGAGCAAATTCCACTAATTCACTAGTTTATAATTAAAGTGCACTGCGTCATGAAAGCAATTCCTTAATTTTATGAATCATCATCTCCCTACTTTTTTTTAACTTCTTTTACTTTATGATGGACAACTTTTAGGGGAAAAAAAAATCCATCTCCTTTTGGTTTCTTCACTTTAAAAGTTACTCTCTCCGTCCCGCTTTAATTAATCTAGTTTGAGTTGACACAAATTTTAAAAAAGAAAATAAGTTTTTGAAATTTATGATCTGAAATAAATTCATTCTAATTAATACAGAGTAAATCGATATAGCACAATCAAACACATTCTATACAAGGCAAATTAATAGACTAAACTATTGATATGATTGATAATTAATAGACTAAACTATTGATATGATTGATAATTAATAGACTAAACTATTGATATGATTGATAATTAATAGACTAAACTATTGATATGATTGATAATTAAGAGTGGATATTTATGAAAGTTTTTGAAAATTGAAGAAGTGATTGGGGGAAGAATATAAATTAAATGTCGACCCGGTCCATAGATATATGTTGGGTTACATTTGAAAAAGGATAGTCGCAGTGTCAGTTGTGAGCCATTATTAGTGGCATTCTGGACCTTATTATTAGTGAGTGGTCCTCTCTTAGATTCTTCAACATCTTGTTTGAAGCTCTATTCGTCTCCTTCCATAAATTCCCTTTTTCATAACACGAGAATCGAACCATCGTCAATAAGGTGGGAGTTTATATAGTTAATCAACTGATGAACTATTAAGATTTTATGTGTTGCTAACATACAAAGTTCTGTAAATATTTGACGGTAGAGGTGTGCAAAAATTGAACCGATCAATAAATCAAGCTGAAAAAATTGTTATTGATTTATGGGATAAGGGCCTAATATACCCCTCGTTATGAAAGTAGCTCATATATACCCTTACCGTTATACAAATGACTCACGTATACCCAGGGCCGACTCAACAACATTAGGGGCCTAAAGCGAAACTTAAGAGAGGGATCCTAATATTTTGTTTTCCATCATATGTATTTTTATTTAAAATCTACTTTTCTAGCTATTTTAGATGTGAAGTCATTAAGTACTATTTTATAATCAATTTGTTTTAATAATTTCTTTTCAAATGATAATATAGCTAATTCATTCAATCTCTCTTGAGACATCGTTGATCTTAAAGAAGATTTAATCAATTTTAATTTCGAAAAACTTCCTCCGGCTGAGGCAAAGGTTACAAGAACTGTTAACATTATTCTATAAGCAATATGTTTATTTGGAAAAAGAATCAAGTCTTTTTATTTGATTGAGTAGTATTTTCATTAGATGACTATCTTCTACTTGTATTATATCTCTTAATATTTTTAATTCAAAAAATAAATGTAAATCATCAATATTAGAATAACTATTACGTGTTAAAGAAAGTTCAAGGTTAACACAACATTTTTTAAAATTCTCATTATCTAGTGATCTCAATATTTTACCACTAAACAAGAAATCAAAAATATTTTCGTATGCTTCAATTGGTTCAAATCTATTTTGAAGTGAAAAAATAGTTTGATCTACATTCTAAAAGATTCTTCAAGGGACTTTGTGGTTTTGTAATCCATATTTTCATTAAGTTGTTTCTTACAAAATTCAGGTTTATATTCATCTCATAGGCAATTTCCTTAGTAGAAATCATATCACTCATAGTACATATATATATATATATATATATATATATATAAGCCCTGCATATATCTCTATCGTTACAAAATGAGCTCACATATACCCTTCATTTAACGGGAGTGAAAATATTAGTTTTAAATTTATATATTTAACTTTTAATTTTTTTAAAATCATTTAGGGGTATATATGATCCTTCTAGCAAAGTTCAAGGTGTATTTTAATCTTCTTCACACATAAATTATTTTTTGACTTCTTAGATTATCATATTTGAGTTTCTTATTCTTATTTTATTTTTTTCTTTCATTCCTTAATATAAAAAAAACTTAAAACTATTTTTTTGTGGCTATATTATAATTTAAAACTATTTTTTCGGCTATATTGTATTTTAAGTTTTGTATTTGAAAAAAAAAATTGGGTCATCTATAATAAATTTACAAGAATTTTAGTGAAACATAAATAAATTTGACCATCAAAATAATAAATCTATATTAGTCATTGAAACAAAAAGAAGTCAAAAAAATATATGTTTGAGGATGATTAAGTATACCCATATGGGATTATATTTTTAAAAAATAATAATTAAAAAATTAAATTAAAATTAATTTTTTTCACTTCCGTTAGAGGAAAAGGGTATATGTGAGCCATTTGTATAATAGTAGAGGTATATATGAGTCACTTTCATAACGAGGGGTATATCATCTCTAAATGACAAAGTTGAGGGGGTATATCAAACCCTTTTCCCTTGATTTATTGTTATTGGGTTATTAGTTAACGGATTTTTAATGGTTTTATAAAAATAAAAAAATATTGGATTATCGGTTTGGTTTTGATTTTTTAATATTGGGTTATGGGTAAATAGATAACCCATTAAGACGGTAGTAATTTACTTTTTTACCCCTACATGTATTAAATATCAATATCAGTACCTTATTGGTTACTATCTTTACTTTTTAGTTTTCAATTCATCTTAAATCTTTAATTTGTATTGCACTTGTATAATTTTTTTTCATGTTAGTTATTATTGTTGCTATTTTATGAGCATTACGTAAGGTACATTATTGTTCTGTCCTGCCAAATTGTTGGAGAAGTCATATATTTGTTTTATGAACATTTTCTTATTAGTTAACCCGAAATTGAACCATTAAGGATTAAGAGTCGATAAATCAAAAATCAATAAGAAAAAATCTTATTGATTTGATTATTAGTTTGACTTATTTAAAATTTGAAAACCAAATCAATAGTACATAAAATCGAATCGAACCAACCTATGCACATCCTTATTTGACGGAGACTAATAATATTAATTTTTGATGAACTCATGGGTCCAAAACAATTTAGTGCATATTTAAGAGATTATTTTGAATCTACTTCCAAACATATAGAAAGGGCCATATTTTTCATTTTCTCTTTATTTATTTTTTACTTCTTTGATCACTGCAAAGTGACTTTAATTATATACATTCCAATGAGCAGTAAAAGGAGATTATATAATTTAATGGATCGTTTATGCTCATTTTTAAGAGCATCATATATAACTAATGATGAATATAAATTAATAAATTAAATGTTGCAATTGCCAATTGAAATTGATGGTGGTTGATAGTGATCATATATATGTTTGCCACTAACATGGGATAGGAATTAATTGGCAAAGTAATTATGCCTTCAAAAAGGCTAATCTATACTATATACCTTGGAATCCAATTTGGTCAGTTATTAAAGTTACACTTGTCTGATAATAAATACAGTTTAATTAGTGATCAACATGAAAAAAAAAAACAACTAATGGAAGCACTGCTCCACGTATAGTAAATTAGCAATTAAGGGCTTAATTCGTTGTCTTGGTATGTGACAACAACAAATCTTATCTTTGGAATATGTTAATCTCAATTATTGATTAGAACTTGACACTTCCATAGTTATATATTGGAACTTGTCTGTTCAGTAATTATGTAAAGACTTATTTGCTTTTATTAAAATTAAAATATTTGAATATTAAAATATGCATTAAGATTTAAATGTTTGAATTTGAATATACTAAATAATTATGTTATTTGTTTTTCAACATTTGTAACTTGTAAGTATAGTTTTTTTTGTTGTCTTTATTTAAAAATTAATAAATATAAAGTTTAATAAAATTCTAGATTAATCTAATTATATCAACAACATATTTTTTAAAAATTATGTGGTGGTTGGTGATGTTGATAGCTAGTCACGGTGGTTGTTGCGTAGCCCATGATTTGAAGACTTCGAGTGCACCAATATTTGATTTCTAAGTAAAACATAAAATAAAAATAATAAAATAGCGCTCTAGCTAGATTCGAACCCTGGTCTCACAAGCAGTTCCTTTGCCTTGTACCAACGGCACAAGAACACTCATATGTTCCTCATGGGAATACAATTAATTATATCCTAGTTTCTGTCAGATTCTCAAAATAGATATACATATATACACATGATTTTTTCCTAAGTTTACGGGTGTTGTAGGTAATAGCTAGTGATATTAATATGGTCGCTGACGGTAGTGATCGATGGTTCTGAAGTTTGATACTTGTGGTGGGTAATATGAATAACTAATGGTGTAGTAAATGATAATGGTGTTTGGCAATATATAGTGAAGACTATGATAATGATCATCGATAGTGATTGATAGTTATTGTGTTAATGGTGGTGATAATTGTAATGGTGACCAGTGGTGGTGACGGTTTATTGTAGTAATGGCATCATGGTGGTTGTGACTAAGGATGGTGGTGTTGCATCGGGTGATAGCTGATAATGGTAGGCGATCACGATGATAGTGGTTGATAATAGTGAGCGATGATAGACCATGTAGTAGTGCCTTCATTATGTGTTGTGCAAAAAAAGATCATTTGCTGGAGTTCTATTGACATACATATAGCTCAATGGATTGTACAAAAGTTTAATGAAACAGAATCCCAAAGAAAAACCAAATAGCCAAAGCAACAAGAAGTGGATCTACTATACTCACAAACTAGTTACAATCCAATCCACACTCTTCAAGAAGTGGACCGTCTGTTTTCGCCAAAAATGGATCAATCCTAATCCACAAGAGTGAAAATATGGAAGCAAGTAAGATTGACCAGACAATGATGATTGTTGGAGTTCTATTGTTTCTACCAACAAGTCCTTTCAAGAATGGATAGAGATGAAGAATCACCCAGATTGCAAAAAACAGCTTCCCAAACAACGGTCCCCATGACTCGTACCCGTTGTTTATAGCATTGGAGATACCAGCAACAACTCCTATAATGTTTATGACTAACAATGTGGTTGGTGGAATGAGTAGAGTTGTCCATTTGAATGCATAAAGCTCTGCATATTCTTCATCGTCTCCGGATTTTGATGTTACTGTGAAGTTTGTTTCCACACCAGCTAACACTTTTAGTAAACCTTGGAACACAGCAAATAGATGTGCTGAAACACCTCCGATCACCCAAAATTGTTCGTTCCTCCACCATTCATCTATCGCTACTCCACTCCATCTCATTTCAAGAATGCTTGTTGCAAAAATACTAATGAAAAGTAACAAAAACCATAGGCTAGCAATATTGTCAAGCTGCAACATTTAACAGAATGAATTATCTTTCTTGATGAGTTCAATATAACTTGATCAATGGATGGAAAAATAAGGATTTTACCTTAGGTGCAATGAAATTTCCTGTGAGCAAGCATACAGCAGGTAGAGTGCAATAAGCGACAAGGGGAATAGACGTGAATGGATAAATGGTGGCGTTTATGTATGAGAAACGTTCGAGCCAATTGAGACCACGACCATATCCATACCAGAGAGGACAATGCCTGCTAAAAAAGATTTCAATAGAACCAAGTGCCCATCGAAGGACCTGGTGAAGACGGTCTGATAGATTGATAGGTGCTGATCCTTTAAATGCGGGCCTTTTAGGCATACAATATATGGATCTCCAGCCATGACAGTGCATTTTGAAGCCTGTTAATATGTCCTCAGTGACTGAACCATATATCCAGCCAATCTGCATTTTCAAAGTAGTTAGATTGAATAATCAGTACATTTTGAACACGATTAGAAAGCGAGGAATTTTAAGAGATGGATCAGAATTAGTACCTCTTTTCCCCATTCTGTTTCATCTTCATAGCAACAGCTTATTACATAAATGGACTCTTTTAGTAGAGAAGCTGTACTAGCACTTTTAAGAGTCCCACCATTTTCTAGTAGTGTTGATACAATAAAAACAGGAGATTGCCCGAATTTAGTTTCTAACTTGTGGTCAGAAATAAGAGCTCGATTTTCACCTGCTCAAGCCACATTGACATAAAACAGTTGAACTGGCTAGTGAGGAATTTCAATTAAATGGTACTAGCATAGTATGCAGAAGGATGTCTGAATCAGTTTACCTTGTGTGACCTCTTGAGAGACCGTTAATGCCAGGGAGTCTTCGTCATTTAAAAGAGGCTTGACCTCAGATTTAGGCTTCTTATTTTTCTTTTTCTTTCCGGAGCAACAACTTTGACAGCAGCACCACTTTAACCAGCAACTGCATATCCTAGATGGAGCATTCTTCTTCTTGGGTGCATCGAGTCCATACAGTGCCTGGCGTCTGAACACACATCCAGTTCCAACGTATATAGGTCCTTGAATACCATCCAATCCTTTCATATTGATCTGATTCATGTAAAAGCAATTATAATCTTCACTCAAGTACAAAGAAATGTTAAGCAGATATGTAGTCATTGATTGTACAAGTATGCACTTACATCAAAGAACACCGTATTCCTATTAGCATACCGATCATTCCTATCAATGCCATCAAATCTCTGAGGGAACTGAACATAACAAACTGTCTTCCCAAGCGTTGGATCCATCATGAAACACATAGCTTCCCTAATGGCTTTGCTGTTGTTAATGTAGTGATCACAGTCCAAATTTAATAAATAAGGAGCATTAGTGAGCACAGCAGACACCCTGACCTGTCAAATAGATTTTAAGCTCATAAGCAGAAATATCGCGTATCTATAGAGCAAAAGTAAAAACTTTATGCATTACAAACCAGAGCATTCATTGCACCAGCCTTCTTGTGATGGTTGAATCCAGGTCTTTTTTCTCTAGCTACGTATACTAGTCGAGGTAACTCATTACCATCAGTATCTCGCCCCCCATTCTGGCCTAGGAAGACCTGGAAATGATAACCATAAGAAGAAATTACTACAGCTAGAATGAACAAAATAGCCAATATTAATAATGACATCCAAATTTCAGCACCTGAATCATGCCAGGATGATCTCTAATATTATTCCCAGGCCAAGGAGTCCCATCCTGCATCGTCCAACCTCCCTCGGGAACCTTTTGCACCTTAGCAACCAGAGCATTTATGCGTACTTTAAATTCCTCATAATCTCTCTGCAATATCAGGTAAACTCTATTCAAAAGAAACTAAAAGACAGTATTTTTTTACTTAAGGTCCTGGAAATATTTGGGGAGTCATGACTCATGATAGCTTACCTTCATTGCTCGTCGCTCTTTTATAAATGAAGTTAAAACCTTGCCTTGGAGATAGTCCATATTCTG
Organism: Solanum tuberosum; assembly: GCF_000226075.1. Classification (NCBI taxonomy): domain Eukaryota; kingdom Viridiplantae; phylum Streptophyta; class Magnoliopsida; order Solanales; family Solanaceae; genus Solanum; species Solanum tuberosum. The sequence continues at coordinate 570,750 of NW_006239092.1, read as the reverse complement.
AGAAAAGTAGGACTCAGGAGCCCGAGGCTCAATATTATATTTCTTGCAGAAAGGAATCCATTTCTTGGCAAACTCAGTTGTTTCTGATAATGCTTCAAAGGTCAACATAGCAGCCCCATCATCTGATACATAGCATGCCACCTTATCGACAGGGTAGTCCACCGCTAGAATGGACAAAACCGTGTTTGCAGTCACCAGAGGAGGTTCTTTAAGTGGATCTACTGTACTCACAAATATATCCACTGCAGAAAGTTGACAAGGCTGACCTTCTTTTTCATATCTAAAAGACATAAATTACTCTTGAGTCTTGATTAACAAAGAGAATGTGAACATGATAGAGGAGTAAAATTGACTAAGCACAGTACCTGAGGGACAATCGATCGAGGTAAGTTTCCCTGTCAATGGGAAGCCACTTAGGGAATTGATCAAGAATCCATGAGACAGCAAACCAAATTTCACATATTACAGAGACTAGCCACAATCCATACGCATCCTTAACAGGATGAGTGACTCTATAATGAAAGAAAAAACCAAGAACAACAAGCCGAATCATGATGATGATTCTATACGGATTGATTTGGCTAGATGGAATTGGCAATCTCCTTGATAATGGTTGTCTTGCTTCATTTAACCTGATTTCACAAAAAGTAATACAAAAATCAGCACTATGACAATTCCATAAATGTTTGGATCTCTATCTGTCACATCAAATACATAGAAGATGCAGCAACATTTTCACTAACACATTAAATAGTACTAGCTGCTAACTGCTTCCATATTAATCAAAATCTGGTAATGACTTGGGAGTTGGGAGTTGCATAAAAAAATTAACTGGAAGGTTGACTTTATCTATTCATGTTATAAATATTATATTATGGAAACTAAAATGCACATAATACAATTTTCAACAAGTTAAGAGATGTTGGCTTCTGCAAAACTTACACTGATAAATCAAATTCATCTTCGCCATCCTCTCCGTCTTTCTTCATCTGCTGCTTCTCTTGCTTTTTCTTCCAACTTTCCATCCTCTCCTTCCAAGCTATACTTCCATAGCCATAAACAGCTAAGTCCTTTGAAGGATCCAGAGACCTTGGTGGCACTGCAGAAACAAAAATTCAAGAATTCATCAATATCCCTGCAGATAGTATATATTCCGAGTTTGCATTCAATGTCTTATTATAGTGTATTACCTCTGGTGTTGTAGTGGTAGGGAAGGGCAAGTACCCCTTTGCCACCGTACCCTGCTGAACCAATCGGTACTAATGCATGTTTATCTGGATCGATATCAGTATCTACCTGCAAACCAATGTATATATGTTATCTTAGTCTTGTTCATCAATACATTATCATAGCTAAAAGAACCATTACATGATAATGCATATGCATAACACTGGGCAGAGGAACTTGTGGAAGTTGATGTCTCGAGTCACGAGAAGGCATGTGTTGCTCAAAGTAATCAAAACCATAACACTGGAAATCATGTTTTACGCGATCATTTTCAAAATTGAACTCATTTTCAACATCATCAATGTTATCTTCTTCCTCATCACCATGTACTCTAGGACAACCTATAAAAATGTTCCAAGAATTAGAAATATATACCCAAATAACATTTCACAGGAAGAAACTTAAAATGACACATTACCTTTTAGGCGTTTGAAACGAGTTTTGCACTGAGGACAAAGTTGGCTACCTTCTCGACGTTCATAATCATAACAAGTTCTACAAACTGGAAAAGCACATTCATTGCAAGCTATAAATGGCTCTCCATCTATTGTGAACCCCACTTCATCTCCACAAATTTTGCAAATATGACCACTCTGCTGCTGCATAGAGTTTGCCTGATGACCATAAATCAACACTATTAATTAACCATAATCATATTCATAACACTACAACAAGAGCTACACAAATGATTACTTACAGTGAATTCACCATCACGGCGAATAACAACTATTTCATCCCGGTTGTGACTGCCTGCAACTAGTCCAGCATTGACCTCCATGGAACTAGTCTTGGCCTCAAATGATAATTCAAGATTTGACTCAAAATTCAATCTTTAAACAAATTTTAGCTCTGATGGTTATATATATATCTATATGAATATTTATTACATAAACCAAATTGAACAGAAAACAGTTTCTAGCTAGATGATCCCACCTTTCCTTTTACTTCTTTTGTTTTCTACTGCTTCTGCTCTCTGTATGAAATGAAAATTATCCAAAAATTCATTCTGGTACATTTTTTTAGGAATGTGCTTAAAACATTGACAAAGTCCATATAAGCAGACCAATCGTCCATTCCCAAGTCACGTGGGATTCTAATCTACTCTACCAATCCCCTTCACACTCAAGTCCAATTGGAGCATGAATGAACTTGACTCTGATATCACGGTAATTGTCCAAGTACATATAAGCATACGATGGTAAAGTTATGTCGTTATTTCCAACTGTTTTGTGCCGCTCTTTCACGTCTCTGTCACAAACTTATGGATTCTTTTATATATGTTTGTCCTTGACCCACCCTTGTTATCATCATCAACATTGATCATGTGTTATATTTTTGGCATATTATTAAGGTATATAGTTGTCATAGGGCACAAGGGACACTTAACAATTTTCCATCATTTTCTGTCGATCGGTCAATGTTGTCACCAATTTTGGTTCCATTGCACCGCATACCATAATTTGTAAGTGTTTCTCCTCTTCTATAAACATACGTTATATCTCTCTTAGTTGGCACAATGAGTTGGGCAAAGGGGTGGACGTTCGGGGTTTCGTTTGGAATTTTCAAATTTTGAGTTCAGTAATTGATAGTTAAAAGTAGATATCAAATTTTTAAATTTCAGTTCGGTAATTAGTATAAATCAAACTTCCGTTTGATATGATATTCAGTAATATCATATTAAAGTTGTAGCTGATTATATTACAAAGTTAATACTATCGCTTCAATTATTTTTATTTTTCTATGTGGAGGCGCGATATAATAAAAGATCAACAAGTAAGAAGACATCAATAAAAACAACTTGACACAATTAAACGACATGCATTTTGGTTGTTTATGTTTAATTTTAACTTTCTAATTGTAATTGTACTAATGAATAATAGACATGTTGATATATGACTTTCATTGACTAAATAATTTGGTATTCGAAAAATATCGAATACCAAATTCAAATCTGAATATCGTAATTCTAAAATTTTACTCGTATACGAACCGAATAACAAATTACCAATTTTTTTTATTTCATTCAATATTTTATGCCCAGCCCTAGTTGTGCACATTGGACAGAATTTGGGTGGTTCAAAATGGGAGAAGTTATTTGAGTCGAAATGAGTTAAAATGCAAGTTTTTGCACACTGTCCGTATTTCGTGTGGACTTTAATTTTTGTGCTTATTTAATGAAAATTCGGCCCAACTAACTTTGCAAGCAAAACTTTTTAGATGCCTTCACGCATAATTTCTAATTTACCGGACAAGACTTATAGAGAACTTTTATTTACAGAAGTTAAGCTGCCCTGTACTTAATTTATTTTGCCTTCAGGTATAATTTGTGTCACTGCACTTATTCTCTAGGACATAACTTGTGTCATGGCTTAGTTTCTTTTGCCTTGAGGCATAACTTAAGCCTAGGACATAACTTATTTATGCCTTACAAATTTTCTCTTACCTTGGCGACTAGTTTGAATGGTTGTTACGTATTGTTTTATAATATATCGTATTGTATTATATTTATGCATGGATTCATTCTTGTTGTCACAGTACTTGCAACAGGTACATTATGTTGATTTGAGGAAATTGGGTTGTTGAGAAAAGAGCACCAACTCAAATAGTATGAATTGACTTATAATCAGAAACAAATGGTCATTTTCTCTTTCTAGTACTGAAAAAAACTATGCTTCTGTAATGCTCGAGGCAGAATTACAATATGATGAAAACTTTCTCATAGCCTCAGGGATCGTTTGCCCATGAATTTTTTTTCATTTTCTTCGAAGGCAACTCCCAATTTTTAAGTAGTATTTTTCACTTTGAGAAAAAAAGAAATCTTTTTATTTTTACAATGATATATAGTCAAATGCCTACTTAAATTGAGCCTATATTTTAACTTCATTGTTAGATTGACTCAATTTACATATAAATTTCATGATTAGCCACTTTCCCCTTCAAATCTATCTTCTATCTATATATAATAGGAGAGGAAAAAGTGTCACATGTCAGCACCACAAAAACACATTTTTTAATTAATTAAAATTAATTAAATGGAAATAATTTTAAAATAATTTTAAAAATTATGGTGATGTAACTGTAATTTTTTTTTTTAATTAATACACATAATTTTATAATATTAAAAATAGATTGGTAAGAAAATTAATTAAAAACAGTTGATCTTCATAGGGAAAAAGAGATAGTTTTGTTCCTTTTTTAATATTTAAAATTTCATCTCGATCACATGCCTTATTAAATAATATATAAAAAAAGCTTCCAGTCATAAAAATTAAAAAAAAAAAAAAGAAGATGCAGAACCACGTTCTTTATAGATAAAAAGAAAGCTCTAGCCATCACAAAATACTAAATAATTAATTTAAAATTTAAACTTTAAATAATAATTAACCTTATCCCTAAAAAACAATTAACCTTCATAAGCCAAATCTGTGAAAAAATATTACTCTTAACTACATTATCATCCACATCTTCTTAAACCAACTCTTCAAAATATAAATTCAAAAAATGTGTAACAAAAATCACATTCAAAAAAGAAAATTGAGTGGAAATATAGTAGTGTATTGTATGTATGTATGTCTTCTTTCTTAATTGCATGCCCTCTTTCTTAATTATTTTATGTTAAATTATTTGATTATGGTTGAAGGCGAAGGACCACCATTCTCTCCGGTGCAACGAGGAAAAAGAAGAAACTAATGATAAAGAAATAGAGGAATTCTGAAGAATTTTATGGTAGTGGACCATGTACGCCACCTTTTAATATTGTTGGTACATGAATTATTGATATGATAATTGTTTCGTCGATTTAATACTTTGCATGACATTTAATATTTCTTTTTTTTCATAATTTAGCCTTTTTTCTGTTCATTTTTATGCTAAATTAAAATGGTCTCTTTTTAAGTGATTTATTAGATTATTAGATGAATATACATACTAAACTCAATTACCATTTAAATTTGGTTGGCGTTCCTTATTTATGTTGTTTTCATATTCTTTTAACGATTCAATAGGTGTTTCATTTTGAAAGAATAAAATCAATATGAATATTGCTGGAGAAGATGAAAGACTTGAGATGATTCAGAAATGAAGATGTCGTCATACCTTAGGTAATTATTGATATAAATTTTTACTTTTTTATTTTTATTTTATTTTTTAAAAAAAATGCACTTTCCTCATTCTCCATCCTTCGTTGATATAAAAGTTATGCTAAAAAGTTATTAAATATTAATTATAAAAGCTAATATGCTACATGCACTCTCTAATTTGGATGAGATTATATTTCATATAGTAATTGATTACATTTGTTAAATTTAAATAATGAAAGAATTTTGATTAATAAAATAAAAGTATAATAAGAATTTCGTATAAGTTTGAAAGTAAGAAGTTATATATTTATCTACATAATATTAGAAGATGAGTAATAGAGAAGGACAATGATTTATTTTTTTTTAAAATGAACACATGACAAATGGTTAGCACAATAACAATAGATATGAACAAGAAAATAAAAAAAAACATATAAATACATAACTTCAATGTTAAAGTATAAACATTTAAATTTGAGATGAGAAAGTATTTTAAAATGTCAAAAAAATCATACTATATGAATAACCTCATGTAATCGAAATCGTACAATATAACAACAAAAATAAAAATGTTTAATCAATAAAAAAACTCTCGAAAAACATATTTGAAATAAAAATAAAATTCAAAATTATCACGTTGATATTTCAATTTTCAAGGTAAAACTCAATTTTTTATAGGTAAGAGAATTATTTCATATATAATCACAGTTTAATAATGACATTATTTGAACTATAAATGAAATAAAAAATAAAAAATAAAAAAGTTAGTAAAAATATCATTGAAGAAAAATATTTTTTTTTAAAAAAGAAGAATTATAATGTATAAAGAAATCATGCAATACATAATATCATGTAACTTAATTCTTAATAGATAAAGTTAGGAAAAAACAAAATTATATAATGAAAGAATTTCTAGCAACACAATAAAATACAAAAAAAATTAACTAAATTTTCATATAGGAATAAAATTATTTTGAATATAATCTCAAATTCTATATTGAAAATAAAAGTGAAAATGAAATTTTAGCATCTTATCACATATTATATAAAAAACACTTCGGTAGATTTTTAATAAGCAAAATATTAAAAAAAGAATATCTCTTTTTATATTTTGGATTCAAATTAATATAACCTTATTTCTATTACATGTAAAATTCTATACGAGGAAAACTAATTAAACCATAGAACAAACAATATTTACAAAAAGAATATTAGGGATAATATGAAAATTGTACAATGAATTCGCTTAAAACTAAAGTAACATAATGATTTAATACAAAAAATTGTTATTAATAATTTTTACAATAAAGATTGTAGAACATAAATATTGTTTGTACTAAAAGCACTTCGCATAAATCATATTAATTTTTTGTCGTTATTTTCTTTAAATGTGTAATTTTTTTGATAATTTAATATTTAAGTAAAATAATCGCGCATCACACGGTCACGTATACTAGTTTGGCATAAAAATAAGGGGGAAGAATCTAGAGTTATGGAGAAGTTAGTAAAAGTATTTAGAATTTCCTAGATCTTTTCTTAGAAGACTCTAAAATGCATTAGATAATATTTTAGAAAGCTTTAGAATTCTTTAGACTAACAGAGATCTTTTCTTAGAAGACTCTAGAATGTCTTAGAGAATATTTTAGAAAGCTTTAGAATACTCTAGACTAATAGAGAATTCTAGAAGAGGGACTAGATTGTAAATAAATAAGGACTTGTGTAGTAATTTTTATTTATATTTTAGCCCCCTAAAAGTAGTATAAATAGAGGGACTCTTATTTTGCAAAGACAACCTAACAAGTTGTAAGTAATCTTCCCGGCAATATAGAAAACCTTCTTAAAAGCTCTCTTAACTTGACTCTAAGTCTGTGACACTGAGCTAAAGAAGTAAAATGAAATTGGAAGTCATGTGTCAAGAGCTAAGGTAATTAACTTGAATGAAAATTACAATTAGATTAAAGCTAAGCAAAATTAAACTAAAGTAGAAGAGAAGAGAAAGAGGAGGATGGTTGAAGATCCTAGAACAACAAGAATGATAGGTACAAAAAAATCGGTAATTTCTAAATGTTTTGTGACTTGTTTTGGGGAAAGTTAAATCCATTTTAAAATTCCCTCCTAAAAATTGGTAATTTCTAAACGTTTATTTCATATCAATACATGTGTATAATAAATAACATCAAATCTAAATTTACAATCATTAGATATCTTTGAGCATGTAAAGTTGAAGAACTATATTTTAATTAAGCACAATGTGTAACAAGATTACAATTACTTTCTGATAGATGATGTTCTTAATGTATGTTTCACTTCATTATGATATTTAATTTAGTTGTTCTATCATGATCAAGATCGTGTAATTTCAAATTCACAATATGTAAGTGCATTGCACATATTATCTTGTGTGAATTGTTTAAATGTTTATGTATGCCAAGACAACAACATAATAATAGCATAAAATAAAATTCAAATTATATTTCTTGAGAAATACAAAATTTTCACATTAAAATATGTTTTCTAAAGGATCAAAATCAATATTTAGACAGTAACTTATTTGTACCAATTAGAGGTGTATGCAACTTCATCAATGACATTACAAAATATAATTATTGAGAGAACAAAAAAAATACAGTGCTTCAAAGTGGAAAGTAAATTAACACTTAAAGATAGAAAGTTTCAGTTTCTTGAATCTTGCAACCTCTTTTTTTCAACTAAAACGACAAGATAATTTTAGGCCATGTTAAGGACATTATTCTTTCAATTTCTTTTTGTTTGAAGTCCTATGGACACATATCATAATGTTACTGCGATAAATAAGTCGGGCGATTAAGGAGAATTTTTTTTTGTTTAATATGACCCATAGGGCCAGTTTTATTAATTATGCATAATTAAAAAAAAACATTTCAACATTATTTGGCTGTCCCAATAGTGGCCAGCACACAAAAATCTAAGAAATAACATTATAATTCAAAATTGAAAAAGTCCAAAAATATCTCTAATCTTCTAGACTTAGGAAATTGGATCTCTCCAACCCAAATGAAGTAAGATTATGCAATTAAAACAACTTCCTCCTCTTCTTCAAATCAGAAATATACACCATCTTAATAATAATCAAACCTAAATAACTAAATGCAAAATTAAAAGATAAAACAAAATAAAGGTAGAGTTAGCAGCCTAAATGTTGAACAGAGATGTCCATGATTTGATATACATATATATTTTTCATTTGTTCATGCCAGTAGCACTGTTAACTGCATTTGCTGCCTTTTGTGTCGTGACATATTATTAGCAACCCAAGAATAATTCATAATTAAGCATAATAATAAGTTAATAGATGGTTAAGAGAGCCGGCATATGAGAAATATCAATGGAACCCTTAATAGACACATTGAAGATGAATTCAAAAAAAGAAGAGGAGGAGAACATCAATGGATCTAATCTAGCATGATTCACTGATTTGGCTATTTATAAAATTTTGAAAGCTTACCGTAAGAAGTTGAAAAGAACTTTAAAACATTGAATTGGTATGGGAAAATGATAAGTCATTCTAGAGTATTGAAATAAGTGGCAGTAGCAAGGAAATTAATCCATCCGTTTGTATACTCAAGTACATATTAATTATATTATTGTAAAACTTAATATGATATTCTTAATTAATGATAGAAGATTTAATAAATTAGATATTTTATAATAATTTAATTTAATATAGGGTAAAACAATGTAACGACCTGATTTCGTCGTTAGGGAAAAGCCAATGGAGAAAGAATTGGGGTCAGAAATTTTTTGGTAGTAACTTGGAATTCCCTAACCTAGTTCAGATTTGGACGAAATCTGAGTCAGTGAGGTCTAGGAAAATCTAGTAATGAATAAGAGATCTAATTATGAATTTGATTACATGAGTGGATAGCTAAGACGATAAGGAACCCGTACGACTTTGTGAAATTGAATTTGGGTGAGTAGAACTCACGAAAATGATCTTTAGCGTGAACGGGTAACATTTTATCTCCATGCAGGCCGCCAGAGTGGGATTAGGGCCGCCAGAGCGGGATGGGGTCCGCCGTAGCGGGACAGACGCGACTTAAAGTCTTAAATAAACCCCTAAACGGCCTTATTTGGCAATTTTTTACTTTTAGAGCTAAGGAACGAACCCCAGGTGATTCCTACTCGTTTTTCACCATTCTTGAGGCCAAAGGTAAGCTTTTCACTCCCCAAATCCATGTTTCGATCCGTAGAATGTAAATTCATGAGTAATTATCGATGGGGGAGGGTTTTGATATGGAATCTATGGTGGAAAAATCCCTAAATTGGGTATTAGGATCTTGGGTTGGTCTAGGGTTATTCAGTTTGTTTATAATTCCGGATAATTAGACCTTTGATTGTTGATTCTTGCGTGTATTAAATTGTTTGTAGACCTAGAACAAGCGGAAAGAATCCGGAAAGGGAAGATTCAAGTGCCTTAGGGGATTCAAGCTTGGATTTGAGGTAGGTGATGGTTGTGATTCTATGATTATGTGATGTATGTTTGTTCTTGCTTCATTTTGATACATGTATGTATGTGAATGTTGCATTATTGAACACACTTGTTGTAAATGAGATAGATGAAATATCATTGCCATGAAATCATGACTTAAATGTATGATCTTGATGATGTACTTGTGATTGTGGTGTGTGAATGAGATCGGATTGCCACGTTTCGGCATAATTAAGTTGGATCGGATTGCCACGTTCCGACATAATTAACTTGGATCGAATTGCCACGTTTTGGCATAAATATGGGATCGATTGCCACGTTCTGGTATAAATATAGGATCGAATTGCCATGTTCTGGCATGCTAACTGTTTGGGTTTGGGTTCCATGAGAGGACCATTGAATTGGGTTTCGTGAGAGGACCATTGAATTGTGTTGTGTATCTACTTGTGATGAGTTCGTTCATATCTAATGGTGATTGATATTGGAAGACGATATGTTGCTCTAAATTGATATAACTGGTGATATGTGAGAATCGTGAAGTTGTTCATTGTTCGTATATGTTGATGATATTGTATATGTTCGATATGTGTATGTGATTATATTGTTGTATTGACTAATGTATGTTACACTTAGTGGGATAGCCGCGTGATCCTACCAGTACAATGTGGTTGTGCACTGATACTACACTTGCTCTTTCTTTGTGAGTACAAGACATCTTCAGGTGGCTATTGATAGACTTCAGCTAGGTGACTAATGGGCGTGACTGGATTCAAGGGTGAGCCAGTTCTTTCGGGCTGCCATGGATCTCTCTTGTTTAAGTCCACTCTTTTTGGACTCAGACTATTTGTTAAGGTGTTGTTTAGTTTTGGGGTTATACCCCTTGTTCTTAGACTTGTCGTTAGTACAGTTTTGGTACAATGACTTTCAAGTTCTAGGCAAAATGGTATTTCAACTTTCAATTTTTTTTGTTCCCATTTTTAGTAATATATGATATATGATGATGATATGATAATATATGATGATATTTTGTTGGTTTCTGCTATTCAGAATGCTTATGTAAAGTAACAACCCCTTGTCACGCCATAAGATTGAAAAGCGGACATGAGAATTAACCTATAGGCAGAGTTTTGCAGGCATCAATCAAGGTTAATAAAGTAGGCATGACTTGTGCTATAATGTATAAAAGCCCTCTACCTCCACCAAAAAAGTAAAGAACTCGTGGTGCCTACACAATCGCGATTACTAATACAACTACCCATCTTCTCCCATTCTCCGTCCCCCTATAGTCTATAGATGATGTATATGTCTATTTCTTGATAGTCCAAACTTTATTAGGGCATTTGAGTGTGTCATGCTATCTGTTGGGATTTATGCATTTTTGATGATTGACAAAAAAAGATGAAACACGTCAGTCAATATGGTCCAAAGGTACACAGTCACGAGTAGTTTAATTCGGAAAAGTTTTTAAGATGAATAAAGACAAGAGTGAGAAATAAAGGAATGGATAATGTTAATTTCGTGAGAAAGCCCAACGAAGTAAACATCTGATGAATTGAAGAGAAAGAATCAATGAGTTCGATTTGAAGGAGGAGTCTAAAGAGGCAAAGAGTTTTAATTGAAGAAGGAGTCTCACTTAAAGTAGAATTCCTCAAGTTACTGCTGAATTGAAGTGTTGGAGTTTGACTACAATACAAAAGAATAAATGAATGAAATTTGAAGGAGTCTAAAGAAGCAAGGAGTTTGAATTGAAGAAAGAGTCTTACTTGAAGTAGAACTCTAAGTCAAGAGAGTTCAAGTCAATGAGGAGTTTGAAGTAAACAATAACTCTATGAAGAATTGTGCTTAAATAGACGTGAAGTCGTTGAGAATACTTGTGCACTTACAGAGCAAAAAAAGCAATTGAGAAATTAACTTCGCAAGTGCTACCAGCGAACTGAAGGAACACATAGAACACATAGAAGGAACACATTGAAGAACCTGATCCTTTTACAGAGTTTATATGTTAGGAGTTTTTCTTTTTGATTGAGTCTTGATGTAATCTTAGTTCAGCGAGTTATAAACTGAATTAGGAGTGTTGTCTTCAGGTTGTAATAACTCGAAGAGTTGGAAACACATACCTTGGGAGGTTTGTGTTGAAGTTAAGGAATTAGAGTTAGTTCCATAGGTTGCAAAGTTTGTAATCTATTTTCTGTGGAGGCTCAGTGAGTTAATGAAGTTGGAGTTAAATCCTGTAGGGGTACAAGTCGTGGTTTCTTACACCTTTTGAGCCGGGTGTTTTCCACGTAAAAATACTATGTTTTTACTTACTGTCCTTACTGCTTTGCTGGAACACGTTAAATAACTTGTTTCACACTTAGGCGAAAAGTTAAAATCAGTAAATTATTAGGTCGTGCAGACCTACACTATCAAACTTTCATAATTCAAACAATTGCTAATATGATGTGGACTTTCCTCTGTATTAAAATTTGAAACAGTGAGCTAATGTTTATGGGACTTCCACCTTTTCCCAATTTGAAAGGGCATGAATCTTTCAACATCTTACATTACTTGTACACTATAGAAAAAATAAAATAAAGGAACCAAAATTAACAAGCTGTGATTAGATAATTTGAAATTATAGTAGTATCTACTTAGAATACATAATCAAGGTCCTTTTCCCAAACCTTATGCATAATGGGAGGTTAGTGCACTGGGCTTCGCTACCTTTTATTTTATTTTATTCAAAATCAATGTCCCTGATAAATGCATGAATTCTTAGTTGTGTGGTGAAGTTAATTGCATTATTAAGATGAGTAGTTAAGAGATGATTTCTCATAAATGTGACATTTTGTTACCTGTGAATAGTTGTTCAGCAGAAATAAATTCAATGAAACTGTTATTGATTTCATCGCCATACTTCATTTACTGCAAAGAGTGAATTATGCGTTAACTAGTGCCTGAAAATGTAGCTGAAACAAGTAATGGAACATTAATTAACAAGTCCAAAAACTCAGATAGAACAAGATTGTCCTCTAAGGGGTCGTTATGCAGATACTCCCTTTGTCCCTAATTACTTGTCCACTTTTCCTTTTATAGTTGTCCCTAATTACTTGTCCATTTTGACAAATCAAGAAAGGACAAACTTTTTTTACCTGCTATACCCTCAATTAATTATTTTGAAAAAGGTAGAACTTCTTGAAAATCTTAAATTTTTAATTCATCCACTTCATAATTAATAGGAATAAAATGATAAATTCACTATGTCAATAATTGTTTTCTTGATAAGTGTGTCAATTCAAAAGTGGACAAGTAATTAGGGAAAGAGGAAGTATATTAAAAGTTATTAAAGTTAAAAGGATAAAAACGTTTAAAAAGGTAAAATAACATAGATAAAATATCATTCTGGCCAAATTTTCTGGCCAAAAAGATTTTTCCATTCTTATTTATGTAAGGATTAGTTATATAGGTATTAATAATGCACGGATAAGTTGAGTTGAGTTAGTTATTCTTTTTTTAACTTGCATAAAATAATACGTAAATTCCTCACAACTTTTTTTTTCTTTTTGGTTTTCCATCCGGTGTCCGATACCCACATTGGAGCCCGACTAAATTCCTCACAACTTAAACATGCCTTAGTTATGCATAAAAGAAAAATGAGAACCTGCTTAATACATGATAACTCATGTATAACTATGCAAAATTGATCAGATTTTTCCTTTGTTAATACTTAGCTCATATATGTCTTTACTTTTATCCAAATACGTCCCTATTTTAAAAAATTCCCGCTCTTAACTAATAACAAATTAATTAGTCAATAGACATCATATTTTAACACGTATCATAATCTTAAGAGACCAAGACTTACACGGTCAGTATGAAGGGCATAATTGTATGGGAAAATTAGCAAACTAGTCAAACTCCCTAACATAATTATTAAAAACATCTACACATTAAAATAATTATTGAAAATGTCAATATGTCAATATTTTAGTAAATAAAATGTATCATAATATAATTGATTTTCTTTCCTTTTATTTCTCAAATCAGGCCCCACATTCAACTAATTTACTCCCCTATACGTGAAAAAGAAGAAAAAAAACTCCCATTACCCACTTTCCCCTCTTTCTAGGTTTATACCCCAAATTCTTCCTTTCTCTCTCTTGAGTTTTTTTACCACTGTTCTCTCCTTTTCTTGTCTAAGAAAATCACTTATTCTACTTTCCTCCAATTTGTTCAAGAAATCTCACAATTTCTTCAAAAAAAAATTCACCCACGAATAAAGGTAAATGCATTGTCACTAAGTATATTTTGATTTCCAAAATTGGGTGCTGAAGATTTCGAAGAAGTTGTTGAAGACCAAGTTGAGAAAGAATAATTTCCTATTAGTTTGTTTTGTATTTATAGTTTTTTTTTAGAATTTTGTATCCTTTCTCAATTAATATTCAAATCTGTATGTATGCTATTAATATTTGTATTCATTCAAAATCTCATGTTGTATAGTTTATGAATCTTGTATTTGTTCCTAATTTGAATTCATCCCAAAGGTATGTTAACTAGATATGTATTTTATTTAGAGGAAGAACAACTTCCTATTGGTTTGTTTTGTTTTGTTTTTATAATTTTTTTTAGAATTTTGTATCCTTTCTCAATTAATATTCAAATCTGTATGTATGCTATTAATATTTGTATTCATTCAAAATCTCATGTTGTATAGTTTATGAATCTTGTATTTGTTCCTAATTTGAATTCATCCCAAAGGTATGTTAACTAGATATGTATTTTATTTAGAGGAAGAACAACTTCCTATTGGTTTGTTTTGTTTTGTTTTTATAATTTTTTTTAGAATTTTGTATCCTTTCTCAATTAATATTCAAATCTGTATGTATGCTATTAATATTTGTATTCATTCAAAATCTCATTCATTATACAAAATACAACATGAAAACTATAATGAATACAAATAATATACATATTGGAATGAATATGATTTAAAAACGGTTACAAAATTCTGGAAAATAAAAATACATTGTGAAAAAGGCACACGTTTGAGTTTTCTTTAAAAAAACGTAACTGATCAGAAAATTAAGTGATATTTACCTTTTTTTGAAATATTCTCTCCCTTGATTTTCTTCCTTCTGTTATTAAATCATTGTATTCTTTCAAATTAAACAAATTAAGAAATACATAAATAAGATATATAACAAACTAAACTATTGACACTTTTAATAAATATTGAAAATGTGGCAAAGGCATCCTATTAAATGCTAAAATTTTGAAAATTTTCCGTAATTGTATAGGATAAAAATTGGGTCTCACTATTGGGCCAACATCAATTCGACACATAAATAATGGACAAATATACAAAGGAGGTATTCGTTTCGTTTATCTGATCTTAGCCAAAAGAGAAAAAAAAATCAATCCAACCTAATTCACTTGTCTTTAATACTATTTTTACAAATCTAACTTAATTTGCATCCACTCAATTAATTTGAAAAATAATAATGAGTATTATGAAGTATAACCAATTTACTTTGCTTTTTGGGAAGCAGACATTAGGTCGACTAAGTTTGAATTTTAAAAAGCATATTCTTGCGAGTTCCGAATCTTTCTTTGGCCTCACCAACTTATTATTAGGTTTGACCATAATCTGAGTTGCCATATAATAATTATATATAAATAAATAATAACTATTAGTTCAGTAACAATATGAAAATCTACTCCCAAGAAACTATAGAATATCAACGATCCAATATAAAATAAGTTAAAAAGGCGATTCAGTATTTTAATCCGTGGATACAATAAAACATCATTGTATTTATGACTCATTTGTGGTATTCATAAATTTAATTTAATTTAATATTAATAAATTTAGTATTACCTCATGTCCTTATCACACTCTTACCTAATACGTAAATGTGTCATTTAACTTAATCTTAATTGACATTTATGTTTTTCAATTATGGGTGTGCACAAGTAGAAAATAAACTTGAAAACAAAGTAGACACATACACTCTACATGATATGATACATGTAGAACGCCACATAGGACATGAATTGTCATATATAGCATGCTACGTAGGACACATGTAGTATTAACCACATGTCATAATATTTGAAGAACTACAAAAGTTTGTTATCAATGATAAAAAAAATAAAAAATAAGTCAATTATTATTTCTAAATTTAAGAACTCGTCACTAATTTTTAAACAAATTAAAAAGAAAATGATATATCATGTAAATGCATCGGAAAGGGTTAATAATAACTCTTTTGATCTTTCAATTATTGATAAATTCAAATTCTGGTTCTTGTAATATTTGATTAAGCATAGTTCAATTACTTGATACATTCACTTTTGATTCCTTTACTTATGAATATTCACAATTTTTAAGTATTATTAACTATTCAATTGTCTAACTGATCATGTGTTATATTAAATTTGTATTATCGTATACATATTTGAACAACCAAAAACACATGACGTTAAATCATATATTACAAAGATCAAAATCAAAATTATCGGAACCAACGGAGTATATTGGTAGTTGGTGTTAGAAGGTAGAGGTGCAGTATGTTAGGTGGGTGGAAATGGAATTAGCAGCCATATATTATTGAACAAACATTATAAGCACGTGGCATTAAAGGGAGGCACGTGCAGGAGTTAGGTGATATTAATGGCCAATTTTTGAAGAGTTACCAAATAAATATGTTTAAATTAAAATATTAAAATTAAAAGTCAGTTGTATTGTTGAGACTCGAAAGGGTTAGGTCCCTAAGACCCCTTCAAGGGTTATCTACTAACTACCATATTAACTTTGAATTCAACCTTTCACTATTTACATTTTAAAAAAATGTGATAGATTAAATAAATAAATATATACACTATAGTCCCATAACATTAAATACATGTGATTGGTTAATAATAAAGATATATATTAGTCCCATAGACATTTGCTTCCCTTTCTTGTGATATATGAGAATCTCTAAAGGGGAATAGGATTTGAAAGTCATTGTTACGAAATGCTTATTAGGATAATAAAAATAAGAGTTAAAAATATTTACATATAATGGTATATTTACATGTTATAATAGGCAATTTGGTGTAAATTTTGCATCTCAAAGAAGTTCACATGTAAATAATTTTTAAGTGATAGTAATTTCTATACTAAATATATTAACTTGAAACTATAAAATAATGATGTATGATTAAGTATTAAATTATATTTTCACCCTAATTCACTATCCACATTCCACTCACAAAATTTCAAGGGAAAATTCAAATATAATTTTTTCCTTTTTATTTAGGGAATTAGTACATGTTGGTCAAACGGGTAAAACTTATTCGCACCGGGTGTTTACATCAAGTCAATACATGCATGTCATGTGTTTAAATTTATAGTTCATTTTTCTTCATTAAATCATGTAATAATAGAAATTGCATTGACTTGGTGTAAACACCCGGTGCAGATAAGTTTTTTCTCAATTAATATAAAGTGTTTGTGTTTGTGTTGGATCAAACTTTCAAAGTGTTTGTGTTTTTCAAAAAATATTTTTGAAGAAAACAACAGTTCACACTCAATTAATATTTTAAAAAACACTCCCTCTCTACTTTTGAATTGACACATCTATTAAGAAAACAATAATTGACATAGTGAGTTTACCATTTTACCCCTATTAATTATGAATTATAAACTTAAGATTTTCAAAAAATTCTACTTTTTTCAAAGTAATTAATTGAGGGTATAATAGGTAAAAAAAATTGTTCTTTCTTGATTTGTCAAAATGGACAAGTAAATAGGGACAACTAAAAAAGGAAAAGTGGACAAGTAATTAGAGACAGAGGGAGTACTTATAGAAAAAATTAAGTATTTTTTTCCAGCTTCTATTTTTTTATGTTAAAAAAAAATACTTTTTCTAAAATCTTGACCAAATACTTCAAACTCTAAAATAAATAAGTACTTTGACTTCGCATAAACTTGACCAAAAGGGTTGTTAGTTGACAAATATCAAAACTAAAGTAGAGATTGCTTTACAATTATGACAACATCTTCCCTAAAATCGTTATTCACATGTCTAAGTTTTTAATGAATAAACTTATGTAATCTGACTCAGACGTCACGATTAAAATAGAAAAAAGAAATATTCATATTTTGAAAGTGAAAAAAAGGGGGAGTCAAAATGGGAATAGAGGCATTACCTACCCACATATAGAGACACTATATTATATTCTTCTCAACACCCAATTGCCAACTGCATATACACACTTTCTGGGAGAAATTTCTTGGGCTTTTCTTTCTCTCTTTTTCAAGAAAACGATTTCTCCTAAGCATCCCATCATTTTCCCTCTTAATCTTGATTTGTCAGACACTTTTTACTCTATAAAAACTGAATCTTTATACCATTTGATGCATGTAATGTGAAGCATTTTATTTTCCATCTTCTTCTCCGCCAACTTTTCTTGGTATATATAAACTCAACACCCTTTTTCGTTTTCCCCCATTTAACCGCACCAAAAGAAAGAAAAGAAAAAGGGGGGAAAAACAAGATTTTTCTTGGGTAGCATCGTTTCCATTTTCTATTGCTTTGGTTTCTTCACCAACTCACAAGCATCTTCTCGCATCGTTTGGCTGTATAAATAAGCGTACGATCTCTAATTAATTCTCTGTATATTCTGCATTTTCTGGTGTTGATCTTAACTGGGTTTTCTTTTTCTTGGTTATGTGAGCTCTGTTTTCATTTCGATATGTTCGATGTTAATGGGTTTATTTGTGATTTTATGATTTCTGCTTTTATCTGTTGATGTAATGTATGTATGATTTGATATGGGCTAACCCCACTTTGTTTAATCGATGTCATATCTTGTTACTCGTTAGTCAGTGGGTTTTGTAGTTCTTAATCTTGAATTAGATCTATCTTGATTGCTAATTTTATTGGTAATGCTTAGTTATTCAATTGATGGGATTTTGCTCTATGCTTTTCCTTTTGGCATTGTTTGTGTTTATAACACATTCATTTTCATCTTGATGTAGAAATTGTTCCTATGAAAGAGGGCAACATTTTGTGTTGAGCTCTTGAAACTCAAGAATTAGTTCCTTTGTTTCTCTGAGTAACTGTGTTGTACTTTCTTGTTACATCTTTACTAGTTGAAAACTTGAAATGTTGCTGTTTTTTATTTGCATGAACTTTTCATTGACAATTATGGTTTCTCTGATCTCAGAATGGCTGCAACGACCCTTTACCAATCGGTTGGGACTCTTCAGTCTTGTAGAAATAATGTCAACTCTGGATTGTGTCCTGATTATGGGCATGTTTCCTTTAGATCGGTGTCCAAGGGTTTCAAAGTTGATGTGGGATTGTTGAGAGGAGGAAGTTTTTGTTCTAGAAAGAGAAGTAGTTGTGTAATTCAAGCCTCTGCTTCTCAGGCTATGGTGTTTGATGAAGCTTCAGCACCATCAAGTGCCACCACCAGTGACTCCAACAAGAAAACAAGTATGATAGTCCATCTCTTGAACTGTTATTTTCAAAATAATCATACGCACAGCATAAGATAAGAAGAATCTGTGATCATTTCTTTCATTATCACATTAAGAAGTAATTGTTCCCCTTCCTGGAAATGATTTTCATGGGATAAATTATATGATTGTTTTAAGCTACTCTGCAGCACCACATCTGATTCCCATCTTCCTCTTTTCTCTTCAGGTGAAGCTGCTTTGATCCTGATCAGACATGGCGAGTCTATGTGGAACGAAAAAAACTTGTTCACTGGTTGTGTTGATGTGCCTTTGACTACTAAGGGTGTGGAAGAGGCCGTTGAAGCTGGGAAACGAATTAGTAATATACCTGTCGACATGATCTATACTTCTGCTTTGATTCGTGCTCAAATGACTGCCATGCTTGCCATGACTCAGCACCGCCGCAAGAAGGTAATTTTGTGGTTAAAGCTTGTAACATTTGGATTTTTCTTACTTTCATTTCACAAGGGTAAGATGTGTTTGGGGGAAACTGTATCGTAATAGATAGAAATATTATGGTTTGATTAGAAGCCTAGTGTGTTTGCCTATACATGCTTTCAAACCGCAGTAGACTCCTTTCAGTTTGGTTTATCCTTCTGCTCTGAACTGCTTGAGGCTTCTGTATTGGTAGCCTAAAATATTTATCATTGCCACTTTCATGTCAATTTTAGGTGCCAACTATCATTCATGAAGAGAGTGAACAAGCAGGAGCTTGGAGTCAGATCTTTAGTGAAGATACCAACATGCAATGTATACCAGTTGTAACAGCTTGGCAACTAAATGAGAGAATGTAAAAACATCTTCTCCTTCCAAGGTTATTTTTCCTATCTCTTTATATATCAGTTGATGGTTCTGATGTATGACTTTGCTATTTTGTAGGTATGGGGAATTACAAGGTCTTAATAAGCAGGAAACAGCTGATAAATATGGAAGTGAGCAGGTTCATGAGTGGCGTCGTAGCTATGATATTCCTCCTCCGAACGGCGAAAGTTTGGAAATGTGTGCTGAGAGAGCTGTTGCCTACTTCACAGAGCACGTAAGCTGAAGCATATTTCTGTTCCATCATATCATCAATCCTGTTTTAGGTTTTATGAAATGACATTGTTGCTGTAATGCTGCAGATTGAACCCCAACTGGCAAGTGGAAAAAATATAATGATTGCAGCCCATGGGAACTCATTGAGGTCCATCATTATGTATCTTGACAAGCTAACATCCCAAGAGGTGGAATTTCAAACTTATTGGAATCTCTTGCATTTTTTTTTCGTCTTGTCCTGTTAGGAAACATTATGAATTGAAACTCTTCTTATCAGGTTATAAGTTTGGAGCTTGCCACTGGAATCCCCATGCTTTACATATTCAAAGAAGGAAGGTTTATTCGCAGGGGAAGTCCTCCAGCACCAACCGAGGCAACAGTCTATGCTTATACGAAGGTATGCAAATTCTCAAAGTTGTGTTTGAAGTTGTTTTATCTTTATCTAGACGTCACATTCTTGTTTGACAAATAGTTGGATGAAAGTGAAGCCAGAAAGAATCCTGTTGAACAACTGGTTAATTTGCTTTTAAAGGGAACAATAAAGAATAATAGCTTTGAACATGCAAAGGTTATTATTAGGCATTACAATTGGGTTATAGCACAAAGTTTTGAACTTCATATAGTTTGCTAAACAAATATGAAGCTGTGTAATCATGTAGTTAAGAATCGGAAAATTAGGTTGCTGCTACCTCTAACAAAGGCCAAACAGCGGTGCTTGCTTCTATACTTTGGAGTTTCATTTGATTTAAGTTGTCTGAGTAAGAATCCTCAGGTTCTCACCTCTCCAACATTAATTGAGATATTCTTCAGTCGGGCATAGAGTACAGAAGAAATAAGTCGAAAAGGAACATAGTAAAATGCAAAGCAAAACAGTCTTTACATTTGTTGAAGTCCTGGATTTTTAGCATTTAGCCGGTTATAGCTAATTGATTATCTTTGTATGACCAAGTACTCCTTTCTTTTTCATAATCACAGAAATTGGCTCAGTACAGACAAAAGCTAGATGATATGTTTGAGTAACGTGACAAGGTATGGCGATTTACTGGTGTTCTATTCCTTGAAAACCACCTGCTATGATTCTTGAATCTAATTATCTCATGGTTTGTGCAGGGGTTTGCTTTCAGTTGAAGTAGATTTGATATGCCTCTTGAAGACTAGTTTCTCTTGCAAATGGGAGTGATTTGTTTTTTCGTTTAATGTAGTCTTCGCATAGATAGGCCAAACAAACTCGGACACTTTTAGCCTTTCATAAATGTTGTTCTATATGTGAATTGTAATGTAGAATATGTTGGTTTTGATCAGTATGAGTAGACAGATTAAAGACAAATGAGCCTACTAGTGTTTTTGTTCATCTATACAGCTTATAAATAAGACAAATGTAGAATATACATGGGGTTTCTTTTCTCAGCTTGCTATGTGGTTCCATTTACATTATGCTATTTTCTTTGAATGTGCGTTGCATGTTGATCTTCAATTTTTATTTTAAGTTTGTAACACAAAATAGTTTACTTAGAAAGATACTTTAATTAAAAGCTATATCACTTTAGGAATTATTATTTTTCCTCCCGAACCCAACACATCAACAGGACAATGACAAAATGAGCACGAAATATGAAATAGCCATCCCTGTCAGGTTTCACTTTAAGACGTACAAAAAACTTATACATGAATTCTTATCTTGGATAAACAAATTCTAGATATTTGACAACCTCTTCAGATGTTATGTTCCCATAAGAAAAAATATTTCAATTAAGAACTACTATTAAACCAAGAATTAAGAAATAGGTTGTTGATGAGATCAGAAGGCAAACCAAAGATCCTTTGAACTCCTAAGGATCAAATATTATTGTCAGTTAACCACGTTCAAATGGTAGTAATTTACTCTAATTGAACTATTCATATTGCCAAATTAATATTCCAACTGCTACTTCAATCATTTCTTCTGCTATCAACTATACACATATCAGTAAAAGCAATTTGATGAACTGCCATTTTGCAAAAGCTACTGTCTCCACATTTTCTTGTGTTAAAAGAAT
Organism: Solanum tuberosum; assembly: GCF_000226075.1. Classification (NCBI taxonomy): domain Eukaryota; kingdom Viridiplantae; phylum Streptophyta; class Magnoliopsida; order Solanales; family Solanaceae; genus Solanum; species Solanum tuberosum. Next base: position 548,415 of record NW_006239092.1, on the reverse strand, counting down.
TGGTATATGCAAAACATCCAAAAGAACATTCATTTTATAGCATATCACACTCATTACATCAAAATGTTCTCTGCTGAGTACACTTCAGTTCTGAACCATTTGGAGAAATGGTTAATTTGCCCATGTTGTGAGCATCTAGTTACACTGCTTTAACATTCGCAGTTCTAGGCAAAGTTTCTTCAATTGATAATTCCTCTTCATCAACATCAAGAGAAGGTTTCTCTACTTTCTCATCTAAGACTTCAGAATCAGAATCAGAATTTGTTGGCTCTAAAGAGGGATCAGCTGTCACAGTTGGTTGTGCATTTGATGCAGAACTATCGTCTTTCTTCCAGAAAGCAGACAACTTTTTATCATCTTCTCTCATCCTCTCAGCATATTTATTGACATCAAAATCAGCCTTATCATCTCCGCCAAATGCAGACTCCACCAGACTCATGTCAAACAGTTCTTCCATCATTTTCTTGCTGTTGGGGTCTTCTGAGTACATAAATTGGACTTTGCTCACAGTCTTTGGGTCCAAAAAAGGCTTTGCTAGCTGCACCATTTAGATAAATAAAATAATTGGTTGCCTGGTAATCAAATGGAGATGCTGCAAATAAGGGATGTGTCATACTAATATTTGAGAAAACAGAGTCCAAAGGGAATCCATTGGAATAAAGCAAATGTAACCTTAAGTAATGTAGCAACTTGAATGCTTAAAATTGAAGCAGGCACATATTTTCGCTCTAATGGTTGCTAAATAACCCAACCAAATCTTGGGGGAGGATAAGTAATTAATACATAACTCATACTTTCCTGCTTTTATTATTCATCTGTCAACAATCCTGGTTCCTCTGTTCTTTCTTTTCTTCAGAAGGCCTCTTATCTTTATCCAGTTATTTTTTCTTGATCAAGTAAAACTAGCTTTCATCAAAAGCCCTGATTCAGTTCTCACATGCCGTTCTTTCCTCACTTAACTTTTTATAGTTTCTCTGTTTCAGTGTGTGTTTAGATTTCGTGAAAATAGAAGTCCATGATCATCTGATTGACAACATTGTCCTCTTTCTTCTTACTCTATTCCATGCATCGCAATACATGAATTAAGTTTTCTACTGCAGACACTAGCCTTCAAAGTTTCAGCATTTCTGTCCTTTGGGAAAACCATTGTTTGCACCAAAATCCATCAGCCATCTTACGCACAACTGAATTTCTAGAAAGTAATTACAACTATGCAAGACATGCAGACAATGTCTTGGAGTCCCAGAAAGCCACAAGTAACTACAACTTTGGCTCAGTTTAGGCAAACAAAGCTAATCCCAGTCTGCATCATAAAGACCCAGAGTAAAGGACTAGGCCTACAGAAGACTGATAGAGGAGTATTAAAAAGTGATACAGCTCATATACCAATTGCAAACACCAATTGACCATGTCGTCAGTTATGCAATTCTCATGACAACCCCATGCATGAACATTTTTCTTTAGCATTTACCTGACAGTGAGCCTCACTGCTGCAATCTTAAGATACCAAAAGATATCCTTTTATCTGGTGTCAGGAAATCTCTTATTGTCAAGATGATCTTTAGTTTCAACATTAATATTGGAGGTCACAGTCCATGCCAATGATTATAATCAAAATTTATTCAGTACACATTATAAAGAAGTAGAATCCTGTAGTGTAACATTCACAAAATTAACAACTGCTAACTTAAACAAGTTTGAGGGAAAATTACCTTCCAAAATGGTTCAAATATTTTGGGTGCATCATATAAAATAGCTATCCCCAGTCTTTCAGGATAATAGTCTTGCAAAATATGAGCCGTTTCTTTTGTCACCTTGATTGAGAAATTTGACAGAGTGTATCCATGAAAATCAACCAACCAGATCATCTGTTCCTGGTCTTCTGGGAGATTTACAACTGCGTTTTCCATGCAATATACTAAATACTTCATCTGTCCTTCTACAGACTTAGTGTTCTGCAAGGAGAGACTCAAAATGTTATCAAGCTTGTGTTAGTTCCTTGTAGCCAAACATTAATCAGTATAACTTATTAATGCAGTTTTTGAAGTCCATTTCTTAGTTGCTGACAGACAGACGAGCATAATCAATTTGAATCAAGTTCATGAAATAGAGGTAATATAAATAACACAAAAAGAATGATACATACATTGTAGCTTTGAGGCCTATATAACTGAGTTTAAATGGTTTTAAATGTTCATTTTCCTTGCAATTATTATCTCAATTAACCAATTGGATTAGAAAATCATAAGCGATATGATTGTAACACACTATTTTACCCAAGAAAGAAAAAGCAAAACTGAAACCTACCTGACAACGAGGTCTCATGACAAGAACTGGCCTCCCATGCTTGTCTTTATAGTTTGACCTATAAATTTTGCCTGTTTCTGCTTCACTAGCCACATCATCCTGCATCAAAGAAATGCTTTTTAAAAAGAATTAAAAAATAGCAAGAAAGAACAGAGGATACTATTATCAACATGATCAGTACAAATACTACTGTCACGTTTCAAGGTTACAATCCGGCAGATACAGACTAAGGTAATGCACAAAACAATTTATCGGAAAAAAAATGTCACCCATAAATAATAATTATGAAGCAGATCATGCTAAAGGTCTACCGATTGAGGAGGTGTAAATCTCAAAAGAAGTTAATTTTAATTAATAAAAGCATCATTCTTTCTCCTCCACAAAACAGAAAAGGGCAAGAAAAAGAAAGAAAGACCCATAAATGCAGGTTTCAAAAGTTCATCAAGAAATAAGTGTCAAACAAGCATCTAGACACTTTTGAAGATGGTAAAAAAGAACATGACAGAGAGAGGGTTCAGTAGCAGTACCCAGCGAATTTCTTCAGGCTTGAAATCCAGTCTCCACTTCAGGGACGCTTTAAGCATCTTAGCTGCCTTCTTCACATTCCAGCTTTGAGCTACTAAATATCTTGAAATGGATGCATCAGAACAATAAAGGGCCAACTTACCTGAAAGCGGCCCAATCAACTTTCTCATCTCATCAATCTGCTAGGAATAAAGTACTGTTTATTAGCACCATCCAGCTTAAAACCATGAACGGAACTTTAAAAATTGAGATACCTTGTTCTGTTCTTCTTCCGGTCTCAAAGAATTCTCAAAGCCATTTGGCGTGGGTTTTGTTGGACCAGTACTCATAGTTTCAGGGAGCTTTACTGGTGTAATCAAAACTATTCAACCACTGCACACTGTAATGAAAATGACTACAAAGTAAAGTTTCATTGTAATAGTGCAGCCTGACAAGAACACAGCTATAACCAAGGATCAGAACAAACACAACTCAAGCAAGAGCCAAGAATCGAAAGGAACCCCTTCCCTCATAAATGTAGCAGAAAATAGTTGCAACTTTTTCATTGTCTTATCAAAATCTTTTAAAGATCAAAAAACAAAAATAAATAAAAGCCATATAATTATTTATTCAGGCAGCCCTTTTGTTCTCTAGGACATAAAGGAGAAGAGAACCATTTCCCAGTTAGAGTGATGAACTTTTGCAACACGTGAATATGAAGAAATACCTCCCCGTATTAGCAACTGTGTGGGATTGCAAATTCTGAACATAAACCTTGAAGTTAGGACCATCTCAGAAATGGCATTAGTTGCACGAAGTTTAAATCACATTTACAAAGCATTTCTCATAGCTGTTTTTCCTTTTATAATGCTAACAAGAAACTTGCTGCCTGTTGCTTGCAACTTGTGTAACCAGGATAATCTATTGAGCACTATATAGTAGATGACAAAACCTAATCAGCCTTCATTGGTTCATGGGACTCATGCAGGGAAAGGCATAATCGCCTAGCAGTGACCACAATTTCTTTGTATCACTTCATTTATCATCTTTGACTAGGTATTTCATGTATGTTTACTACTAGCCTTGACATGTTTTCATTTGTTAGCTTCCATTGAACTAACATCGGAATTTGAATATTTTGAATGTTTAGCCCTTAAACTAGTAAGCCATGTTAAAAAGCATGAAAAAACTCATTATGTATCTTCATCATAATATCTTATGATATATCACATTAAAGATTCTAGTTCCTCTACCAGTACATTAGCACCTCAACGTGGAACTCACCAGCAGTTTGCAACACATCTTCTGATATTGATATATGAAGTCCAAAGTCAAAACTGATGACATTCTAAGTTCTTACTAGAAAATGATAATAAAACATTCTCTTTACCCACACTTCCTTGATCAACACTTTATACTAGACACCACCACCACAAGTTTAGCACTCCCCTTTCAATTGCCAAATATGTCATTAAGCCATTTAGGCATCACATGCTATGTCATAACAAAATATTTGACGGATAAAAACTCTACAGAGCAATACGTTTGGTATAAAATCTTCAAATTACCAGATTGAAAAGTCAAGATTCAAACTAAGAGAAGCTTTGAGGAGGAAAAATATGTTAATGCCTAACATGATTTCCTGTTCGCATTCCCAGACGGCGCAACAGGTAAATGTAAACACGAAAATATTGCAATGTCCACTAAGTTGTTAAGGAACAATGTAAACCTAGATTAATGGTTTAGCTGCAAGAGATCAGAAACAACATTTAAAATCTATCAAGCTCTTCTTCATTTCTACTATCACTTAGGAACTTGTTATTGATGAAATGATAGTCATCAATCATCATCCATTAAATCAGTTCGCTCAAACACGAGTAGCAATTTTAGGTGAAGCTGCCATGTCCAGAGGTAATATTCGAAGTGTACATCCTCATTTCAGTGATTCTTATTCCCAAAAAAACAGAACTTGACTTTTTCTACCAAAAAAAAAAAAAAACCACCATCACTTTACTTTTCTTACATTCTTGACGTAGCCTGAGATTTACACAACCAAGACCAAACCTTGTAATTGAAAACTTCCAATTGCACAAAATTTCCAGTATACAGTGCAAACATCAACAAGTTACCCTCTTTATGGGGTTTTAACATAATTTTAAGTCCAATTGTCCAACTCATCACACCACATAAGCTTAGTTAGCTTGCTAACCAACTAACTCATGATTTCTAAAAGCCAGAAATCAAGATTCCTATAGTTGTAGTGATCACAGAATTCAATAAACAGGCATCAAAACAGAGTGGGTGCTCAAGAAAACAAAAACCCAGAATTCATTTTCAAAAATATAAAAAACCCAGAAGAGAATTGAGTAGTTGTTACCTGGGTAACTGTAAATTTGAAGAATTGGATAAAGTTCAAGAAGATCTCCTCAATGATCAAGAACCAGAATCCACCGGAAGAAGATCAGTTTTTGGCAGAGATTAGAGAGGTCATTATACATTATACAGTTTTTGGCAGAGATTAAACAAACATATATATGATGGGAAATAATCCTCATATTATATTATAATTAAGATGTATGAATAGAGCTCACCATGTGAGAAAAATCTGAAGACAGTCCCTACTGGTAACGATAAAGGACAAAATGGTCAAAATCGTAAAATCCTGAATCAGCAAGCAGGTAAGGTAATTTACTTTTGGTCCCTCAAAGTCAATTTTCAGTTTGTCAAGTTGACAACTTACTATTATTCTATTCTTTTTAAATTTATTTAGTGAATTTTATTCAATATATTTAATTGTTGTTATGTCGCATTTTAAAGTTTGTTTTTCATAAAATTCGTATAAAATATCATAATATCAAAATTAGAATATCAAAAAGCTCATATCGATATAGTACATGTAGGGGTGTTCGTAGTTCGATTTGGATCGGTTATTGGTTAAAACCAAAATCAAACCAATCTAGTCGGTTTTTTAAATTTCCAAAACCAAACCAAACCAAATCAAATGAAAAAAAATAACCGTCGATTTGGTTATTGACGGTTTGGTTCGGTTTAGTTTTTTTGGTTTTTTCAGTTTGAAAGTAATAAATTTTTGAGGACATACATATCTTGATAGACACAAACACCTAGTACATGAACAATCTACTGAAAAGCTATTGTTGGTTCAATTAAGCAATTAAACAATACTAAAGTTATCATTACATGAACAAAGTAATCCAATTAAGAGTAGTTGTAACTATCTTATGAAAGGTATGGTAGGTAAAGACTAAAGTAATGAATTTTGATAGACTTGGACTTATTATTGTAATAGATGGACTAAAATTTACGTGTTGGGCATGAAAAAATGATAAAGTTAACGACTTAAGTTACTTGAAATTTAACAAAATATTTATATTTTATTTATGAATAATATATAAATAATTATAAAATTTATATATCTAATTTATCGGTTCGATTTGGTTATTTTTGCAGTTATTTTTTAGTAAAATCAAAACCAAATCAAATAGTATCGATTTTTCAAAATGTAAAACCAAATCTAACCATATCAAACCAAATATCGGGTTTTTTAATCAATTTGATTTGAATTACGGTTCGATTTGATTTTTTAACCATAACCATGAACAATCTGGTGGTATGTATCCCACCCCCTAACTACTAGTGTGCTATTTTGGCATAGACGAGAACTCGAGAAGAAACGAAAGGGGAAAAAAAAAGAGGACAAAAGTGCAACTTTCAAGAAAATATGTAAAAATAAATAAAAATCTATAAAACTATTTTAACATAATTTCTGAAGCGCCAAGTGCAATAGTTTTTTAAAGATTTTCTAGTCGTAATTTTTTTCAAAAGCTCTCATATCATTAAAAATATTTGAAATACTTAAATAAAAAATTCACTTATTAATGTAGATTTTGTTCACATACACCAAATAATTTCTCTCTTTAAGTTAAATTTTATATGATTTGTCACTATTCATGGGTTAATTTGAAAATTAATTATGTGTCATTATATTATATATTCATATCAATGAGTATATGGCAATCAAAGCTCAATAATTTGTTTTTGTGTATATGTGTCCTTGAAGCTGTGGATAAAGGTAGCAAAGCGACAAGTAGACGAACAAAGACATTATGTCGTTGAATCATAATATCGATTTCAGTTGTTGGATTAAAACAATCTAAAATATTTTTAATATAGTGAGATATTATCACGCAAGCTTTTTTTTTTTCTAAAAGCATCACATCATTAATTAAGAATACCCAACACCAATATGGAAGTTTGTTCACGTCTAACCAAAGACGGTTCTAAAGAGTCTTATAATAAACATGCACCTTAAGCCTCCAAATTTAAGGAACCCTATTTTTTTAACATAGTAGTAGGAGTAATAGGTTTTTAAAAAAATAATTGAGGACTTTTTTGTTTATTGAGTACTGTTTGTAGAAAAAATAAACTTTTCATATAAACAAATTATTAGGAATTTGACATATCTATAGTACTATGTCTCATGAAAGATTAATTGAATTAACTAGATTATCAATTGAAAAAAATTTATTAAAAGAATGATTATAAATTTTTTTTTATCAATTTTGCATCCCAAAAAGCTAGAAGAATAGACTGCATAAAAAAAATATAATATTTTAAAAAATATTTAAGATCTCCATTTGATTTTTGCTTTAGGTCATTAATGTTCTTGAACGGTCCCTCCACACAAACAACAAATACGTGTAATTGTCTTGTCATTTTTCTCCTTAATATCACTAACAAGTGTGAACTGGATGAATATAATTCATCCACTCTTATTTCTCAATGAGAGATCTTATATTCACACTCTCGGAATAAAAAAATCGCCAGAAGGGAACATTTCCTCTTTCGTGGACTTTATGTTGCGAAAAAAATACAATTCGTTAAGTGAGTTTTGAATACTGAATGAATATATGTAAAAAGGAAAAAAAAAAGTAATCTCTCAATATTAGTTTTCGTTTTATTTTTTTATCATGTGTTTGGTACCAATTTTAATTCCCCGATCAATTTGAATTCATGCAATATAAGGCTTATTAAAGGAAGAAACATTTTGTATCAAGATTTTTTTTATTCCTATGCTCGAACTCGAATCCTCATATTTATCCATCTCAACATAACTTTTAACAATACGAAAGAGTTCGATATTAATATGCACACATGTGATCGTCCAACTCAAAATATATTTATAAATTGTAGAATTAAGTAGTATTTATTGTGAAATCTTCTTGCCAACATATATATTATATATAAATAAATTAGTTTACTCATTGCGTTTGTGATTTAATTTGAGTTTATTGGGAAAAAACTTAGAAGCTCTTTTTATCAATGTTACTAAAATAATTATGCAATGACAGAAACCAATTAGGTGCTAACACTCTGTTTGGATCATTGTTAGTCATTGTTTCATAATGTATTGTACTCTATTGTACTATGTTGTATGGTAGATACAATGTTTGGCTAGACTGTATAGTTTATTGTTGTTTAATAACATTTTAATTATTTGATTTGATTGTATCATACTATATTGTAATTTATAAATTTACTAAAATATCCTTAATTATTCTAGGGTAGGAGGTTTGACTAGAATTAAATAATATAAGGTAAAGGGTAAAATAGTATTTTGAAATATTATGTAAAGATATAATTGGAAAAAGAAATTAAGTAACAATAGAACACACCAAATCGGTTGTTCCATAAAATAGGGGTTTTCATTGTTACGTAACAACGAAATTTAACAATACAATACAATACAATACATTTTAAGTAACAATCAAAACAAACATTGTAGGTATAGTAACGATATAATACAATACAATGGGTAACAATAATCCAAACAGAGTGTAAAAGCACAAGTACAAACAAAGTTGTTCTAATGAATGATAGAAACAAAAGAAAGTTTCCAATTTGTTAAAATAATAATGTCACCAAGACCTTACAACATACAGACCCATGTTGACATGCTAACTCTCACAAGGGCCTAGCTAGCCCCCCACTCCCTTTCATCCACTCTGCAATAAATGCACGTAGAAATAAATTCAAAATTTAAACTTTGAAAACATTAAATTTAGTTAACCTTAATAAAGTTAGTTATAGAATGATAGTATGAATCAATGATAATGGAATCGATTGGATTCACTCCACTACCAAGGGTTACATGATAGTTGTACAAGTATTTTTTTTCATTCCTTATTAGACGTATTTAAACTTGAGTACTAGTATGAAGTCGTCTTTGATAAAAAAACATTTTACTTATTAAAAGTGAAAATTCTCGACATAAAATTGAATTTAATCAAACACCAGAATCGTACTACACACCCAATAATAAAAATGAGGGGCCAATCTCATATAAATTTGCCATACCCACTAATCTCATCTCTGTTTATCTTGTTCCACCTTTTTCTTTTTAAAATTATAAAAATTGGAAGAATATGGGACTCCCACCTAGATCCTTAATTATTATGCAAATTCGGATATTCTTTTTCATATATATATAAGAAAAAGACTGATCTATCCTTGAATTTCGTAACCATTGCTGTTAATTTTAAATATTTTAAATGGGGGATATATTACTTTATGTTGTGCACAACTACTAGCAATTTTTATTTCTAAGTGATTCTTAGGTTTGACTTTTTTTTTAATTCTGTGAACTAAAAAATTCAGTGGATAATTAATGAATGACAACTCTTTTATAGCTTTTTTTTTTTTTTTTTTGCCTAATCCTTATAAATAGGAGTGATATTTACAATAATATAGAGCTTATCTTTGAAACTTAGACACCAAATTCATGTGGTATATGGTTGAACACGATAATATTTTAAGTTACTTAAATTTTTCAGAATATTTAAGATACGTCACTTTTAATGAATCAAGTAAAAAAATGTGATATAATACATATGTTTGATTTAAACACTTTAACAATTAGCTAACCTGGTCCACTTTTGAAGAAGTTAAATAACTAGTTACAAAAAATGAGGTCAGTGTAATTGAACCAAAATTGCACCTAAGGAGTAAGGACATGGCTTATAATTTATATATTGGTCAATGCAATTGACATGGACCCACTACAACAAAAATAATTTTTAACGCCAATAAATAGATACATTAATAAAGAGTGCTAAAGTTTTTACCGGCATTAATTAAGTATCATTAGATCCAATGTCGTTAAAGGCTTTAGGGACATATACAAAAGAGTACTAATTGCCGCTAAAAATATATATTTAGTGATAATTAAGCTATTATCATTAATTAATTGCCGCTAAAGACCACTTTTTATGTAGTGACCATGTGAACTAAAGTTAGGTATATTTCTTTTTTTAAAATGAATTGAATTACTCTATATTTATTCGAATGAAAAATGATACTATATAGATACAAAATTAGTGAAGTGTGACACTACCATAACCTAAGAACGCTTTTGAAGTAATTACTATAAGAGATTAACATTTAATCACTCCGCCATATGCATTATATTATTTTTTATTTAAGGGTCGTTTGATTATGTAAAATGAAATCGTGATTTGAAATCATGATATGAAAAGTTAAAGTTTTGTTAGGACATACCGCTTGTATTTTTTAGTTGTATTGTTTGTTCATTAATATAAAAACCTAACAGGTTGTGAAAACTATTAAAATTGTTCCAATTTTCTTTTACAATCTTACGAAATAAGCAAAAAGATCATAATAAAAATATAATATATTATCACAAAACTATTCTAAAGAAATACAACATATATTGATCGAACTTAAGTTTAATAAAATATAAAATTGAACATGAGTTGTTTGTTTACCACATTGTTCTAGAATATTCCTCTGGAAAGTAGAAACTCTTTATGGTTTGAAAATAAGACACAGACAGCTACTAACATAACGATTTGTCAACTAATTTGTTCAATTTCAACGTTCACAATCTTTTGCCGTAAAATAAATTCCATTTAAAAAAACGTTTGTTAAAGCCAAATCCAAATGGGACCTAAGAGACTTGTGTTTTATTTAGAAAAGTTGATATAAGTAATCATTCACTAAAATAATAGTTTGGAAATATATTTTTTTGGTATATTATTAATATATGATATACATATAATATATTTTAATATTAAATAATATATAATATTTTTTATATTTAACTATCGAATATAATTATTTTTAGTTGATCGACTTAATGTGTGTCCTCGATTAAACGGCATTCAAATATAGAGCGTTAATTATTCAAAGCTACCACTTAGACACAAACCCCTAAAATTTTTAGCGTATTGTCTCTTAAATGTTGAGTAGGGGTGGGGCGGTGGGCTTGGCAAATCCCAAAATCCAATTAAAATCGAATATTTTAGATATTTGATATGAATTTTTGGATTATGGATACTGGATTCCGAATCTTATTTTTAAAATTTATGAATTTTAGATTGGATATTCGTTTTAGTACAAATATTTGGATCTTTGAAAATTCCAATTTTTATGTCTTATATTCAGTTTTACCATATCATATGTGCAATGTTAATAACTTCAGCTTTCAAAGGTTCTATAGATTAGTACCCTACGTCCCTATCTATTACAGTATCAAGTCCAATATGAAACTAACAATATGAGTGGCAAAGTGGTCTCAATCATGTTAACCGCAGAAAATTTTACACTCTAACTCTCTAAGGAGGGAACTATTAGGTAAATTGAAGAAGGTTTACACTCTAATTAATCTTTATAGTCGTAATTTATAGTACATAATATAACGTTAGGTTGGAGTTTATAGCACATATGTGTAGATACACATATTATTTGAATTAATATAGAACACTAGAGTAGAGATATTGTATACTACGCGTGGAATGTGGATACAAGTGAACGCATAGAGTAAATTTAATGCATTTCAATATGTGCAAACACAATACACTTCGCTTCTAAAACCAAAATGCTGCTTCATTTCATAATTAAGCTATATCTCGCTATACACAGCCCTCAAATTAAAGGAAAGAGAATTTGTTATTATATACGTTCAAATATGTTATTATAATACATATGTAAGCTATATTTTTTTTTTATCTTTAATCCACACTAGGAATAGTTTTAGCAACATTAAGCATTCCTACAGTTGTATATTAAATCATTAACAATGTCAGTTTAGAAGTGTTATATGAACACAGGAGTAATTTGTTGATGAAAGTGCTACACGTAGTTAAGAGAATTTGAACTAAAACGCACCATCCTTTTTGAATTTTTCATTGATGAATGTCATCGAACATACAATAAATGAATTGAACATGGAAAAGGGACACGGTTAATAAAAAGACAAGATATGAACTTCAAGATTTCATTTGAGAAAGGATAACAAAAAGTACTGCAACATTCCTAAGTATGAGACTACCACCTAATGAAAAGAATTATGCTCTCCACACGAATATGTACAGAACTAGTTGCTATCTTCCAGGTCCCTCCATATCAACATTTGGGACTCTACTCAGTCAGTTTATATGTGTTCCTGTGACTTGCTCATCAGCAGCTCGTAATGGTTCTGCAAATCACAGACTTGCCATCTGACCAGAGTTCCATGTTCGGAGCCTTCAATGAGTTCGGTAACTTTCTGAAACAATTTCCCCACATGGCCAAGCTCAGTTCTCTCTCTGTCCTGGGCTTCTTTCATGGACTAGTTGTCTTGTCAAGGCCAGACATACTACTTACACCATGCTGCAAAGTCTCTAGGGTCAGTCTCGATGGTATATATCATCAACAGAGAAGCAATCATAGAGGGTTACCATTTTCCAGCCAAATGGCTGTATATTCAAGATCATTTGCTGAGATAAGCTTTTTTCCTTCTCATCCCAACCGAAGCAAGCATATACTAACATCATTTATTTCAAACATTTACCATTATAATCTGTCAGCAAAAGAACTTCAGGCACGACTGAGCTCCCATGCTCAAAGTCCAATTAACTGGTTAAAGCTTCCAACAGTACCACCATAATCAACCAGGATCTCTTCCTTTCTGACATACCCGCCAATTCTCTTCATTGACAAGAATTCTTTTGTCAAACAATATTCTGAACAAGAAATCAGCTGCTTGACCAGCTGTGTTATCAACCTCTGTCCAAGCCAGGAGCAAAGTCTTCCGGAAAAAAAACAGCTTCCTTACTTCCATATAGCCTTCCATTCTTGCATCACCAAGGAGTACTTTATACCAAACCATGTTGCACATAAGATCAGCATGTGTAGCTGTGCCATCAACCAATCTCCTAGCAAGGAGCAAAGACACCATCAGGAACAAAAATGATTGGTCCCTGTGATATGCGGCACATATTCATGGACACCAACTACAGGTCTCTTCTCCCAATTCCAGCTGTATTTTGCCTCCTCTGTATACCATTTTGCCAGGCATCTCTAGATCTATCAGCAGGTTGATCAAAATCATTCAACGAATTGTCCAGTGATGGCTTAGGAGGCCTATAACTTCCATTCCTTACATGTAATGCATTTGGTTTTTCATCATCTTCTGAAGGTGTTCCTGACCTGGGCTCCATGTGTGGATCATATATTCTATGTCGTAACCCAGATCTTAAACCTCGATTATTAGACATATTGGTCGGTGGAGGAGCATGAGAAGCTGCCTTGGGTAGCAAGAAGTCCTTAGGCAAAGTATCCATGTCCATGTAACATTTTCTGGTTTTGGCATCAGCAATCAATGCAGCCCAATCTTCTGATTGCACCAGAGCATTGGCATTACCCATTACCTGTTAAGAGAACAATAAAGATTAAAGTTAATATTGACTCATATGTTGCCGTTTGAACATATATATTATGACTATATAGCATTATGCACATAAACAGAGACTGAAGTAACATACCCAAAGAGCTCGTCTTGCACGAGTAAGAGCAACATTCATTCGCCGTATATCTGCAACAAACCCAACCCCATGACCTGAGGCACGCACACATGACATTATAATAACATCACGCTCTTGACCCTGGAAAGCATCCACAGTATTTATGTAAATGTCCTTTCCTTCTTCAGAATTTAAAACATCCCCGAACTCCCTTTGGAGGCATTTAAGTTGCAGCTTGTATGGAGTGATTATACCTACAGTAACCTTCCCAACACCAAGAGATTTACAAGTCTTTTGAAGATGCTCATACAAACGAAGACAGAACTGTGCTTCATGTGTATTCTGATATGAAACAGATCCACCTCTATGAGATTCCCGACCATGTGTAATGTCATAAAAGATGTAAGGCTTCAGTAAAGGCTCCTTGTAGTAAACTTCGTCAGGCAGATTCACAACACTTTCACTATCACTAAGGCGGCCTTGATAAAAGTACCTAGAAGGAAAATCCCTAATTTGTGGGTGCATCCTGTACTGCACTGATAACAACATAGTTGGGCAGCCTGCTTGCTGAAACCTCTCAAAGAGGCTTCTACTGTACATCAAAGTTCCAGCTGCTTTGCTGATAACCGTAGCAGGAAGCTGCTGCGGATCCCCAACAAGAACACATCGTGCTGCACCAAGAGAAAGAGGAGGAAGGACTCCTACTTCACTGGCCTGGGCTGCTTCATCAATGACTACCATGTCAAAACCATGGGTAAGACGAGAGAATAATTTTCTCCCACTACTTGAAACAGTAGTGAAAACAATTTCAGCTTCATTGGCAAAACTAGCCTCCAGACTAGCACGAGCTTCCTCCATGTTGAAATTGTTACCACCACGGAACCTACTCTCTAAAATCAGAAGGCGGGACATCTCCACCAGTATTTTATCTCTATTCTCAACCACTGCCGCAAGGTTCTGCAATAGAGTATCTCGATTTTGGTCCCTAGCCATAAGAACATCAGGGTCAACTCCAACAGATCCCTGTGCACGACCAGCAGCTGCAGCAACTGTTAGTTCTCTTTGAAGGCCAGCTATCTGCTGCGACAACTGAGCTTCACGAGCTCTCAACTGGTGCATCCACCCATAAACTTCATCACGACTCTTCATCAAAAGCTGTTCAGTTCTCCGCTCCACAGAAACTGCTTGGGCGGCACGCGTTTGGGAATCCACCCCAACTCGTGCAACATCAGGTCGATAAACTTTCATCTCACCGTCAATGAATCCACGATCAAGAACACGTGCAAGAAGCTCGTCAGTTGCAGCATTTGAAGGAGCACAGACAAGCATTCTAGGTTTTGGACATAGCTTTGGGAGGGTTCTGAAGAGATTCTGATCCATGCTTAGCAGGACTTCATCAATGGATCCAGTAACAACATTATCGGAGTTATTCTCGTTATTCTGCTTATAGCTTTCAGGAGCTAGTTTCTTGAGCAATGCTGTGTAATAGTGCTGATACTGAACAAGATGGATAACATTCAGCATTCCCCACACTGTGTGTGTTTTACCTGTACCAGGTGGCCCTTGAACTAGAGTAAAAGGCCATGGATCTTGCCTCTTTGTCATACCATTAGTTCCAGCAGCTGTATGCGTTGCAGCCCACTGGATTGCTGCTAACTGTGGTTCATTAAAGGTCCTGTGCAAGTGGTCAGTAAAGTTTGGTGTAAAGCAGTCAGGCATTGCCGGTGTCTGCTCTTCATACTTAGGGAAGTGCTCCGGACTTGGCTGAAGAATTGCATTTTGCATCTACACATAAGACCATAATTCTTTATTCAAACTGGTAAACAGGCAGAAAAGTAATTTCCAGGAAAGAGCTGGCTTTAAGATATAACCTGTAGATTGAGACGCCGAAATGCATGTAAAGCTACATATTCTCGTTGGGTGGTAGCTAGAGAACCCAGAACAGTCAGAAACCAGATGCCTCTTGGTTGCAGTTTCCGCAGTATGTGATCACTACCAATATTGCTGAAAGAACAAAATACAAAAACGTTTAGCTCACTAGTAACGGAAGGCGGAAGGAATTAAAAAGCCTAATCACTGACCTGTTGGTGTCATACGGATCTCCAACATAGAAGTGCAGGATGGCTCCGGCAGGGTCTCGAGTATCAATAGGTATGTGTCGCCTCACAGTACCAGCCACACGACCACTAATTTCAGGCTCATCACCATCCCCGAATGTTGAGGTGCCACTTCTCCGTGATCGGACTGCTTAATTGGTACGAAAATATTAAGAAGAAACATAGGGAATTTGAAATACACACCAACAGAATGTTATATAGTACCAACCTGATCCAGGACGTGGAGTGGAGAGAACTGCTACATCTCCCTCTTTGAATAACCACTTCCACTCACAATCTGGAAAAAGGATTACATCATACCATCCTGTGCAGAAGGAACACAGTGCTGATTAGAAAGGGAGGAAAAGAAATTCAGCCAGGCCGACCAAAACTTCCTGGCTCTTAAACTTTCTCTTTAATGTGTGTGTGTGCATGTTACTCTCTCAGAGTGAAGCCATTCTAAGAGTAAGCTATATTAAGTGGACCTCCCAAACACTTCTGTTATCCTCGATACAGTAAAATTTGTCATGCTTGATACTCGAAAACCTAGGAAAACCTAGAGATAAAATGAAAAAATGAATCCCTCAAGAGCAGCTCAAAGTCGCAACATTAACTGTTCGACCTCCTTCGTCCCCACTGAATGATGAGGGAATTGAATAGCTTCCCAAATATGTATTTGGTATAAACAAAGTTGTTCCTCATATCCAAGTCAAAGGATAAAATAAATATATAAATAAAGTTGCCACATTATACCTCTTTCTCGCCGTTCAATATTTTTAATATGGACCCTCACATGGGTTCCTGTGTCAGCCATCTCCTCCCAAGTACTGTACAGCTGTGCCCGGCATTCCTCAAAGAGCAAGGGTTCAAACACCTTAACATACTCTTCCACAGATTCAAACTGACCAGGTACACACTGAAGCTCCGCTTCATCTGACATGAAGAGAGAAGTTCACCCCTTAATAATACACCATATGATGGAACTTCATGCACCACACCACGTTTTGACATAACAAAGGCAAATAAGAAATTGAAAAAAAAAATCCTTATGAGGCTCAAGGAGCAGTACAATGCGACTCGCTACTCAACATGCCTAAACAGGCGCTTCAGAGGAGCAAACCGAAGAATCATTAAACAATAAAGTTAGCTAACACAAAGATGTACTCAGAACTTTATCCTGATACATATGAACAGGTTAGTCATGGAAATCATGAAAAATACACTAATAATCATATAGCCAACTTTGAGATGACACAAAAATTCTTCCATCCCACAAGCTATCCTGATGATTGAGATGCCCACCAGATGAAGCTGGAGGATCCCCTTTGCTATGCATGGGCCTGAGTAATATAAACACCACCACTTAATAAACTAAAGCAGTAAATCCTGCCTCACCAAGCATCCCATAGGACAGGAAGTTAAATATGGCCAGTAAAACAACCTAGAAGAAAGTGGTAGTATAAAAACACATGTTATTGAATACACTTGAACCATCATAAGGAAACTGACTGATCATACAAGAAAGAGAGATGCGACAATGTTCAGCTGGTAAAATGGTACCAGTTTATAGCTTTCCAATGAAAACAAAAAGAAAGTTTTACGATCCAGAACACTTGAAAAATGAAAAATACAACATAAAAGAAATTTAAAGGGTTAATAGATCTTGAATGACCACTTCGGTCCAGTGCCCAGTGGGAAAAAACACATACTTGCTTCTTCGAATAAAACCTAGAGCAAAGATGAATTCCATACTATCTCATGACACAATCATTATTATAGAGCACAAGAAAAAGTGAAGGGATTTTTGCTTGTGCACCACTCATTCTAACAATTTTCTAAGGAAATGCAAAATTTTGATAAAATAAATGCTCATCTCCCATCACATACCTTACTAGGCACAGTAAGAGCAATGCTCTATTGAAACCTAAGTTGGAGCATCAGAAAGCTGGACATACCCCAAACAAGAATCAACAGGAAAAAGTTTATATGCTAAGATAGCTTAAAAAGCACAGAGAAGAAAAAAAATTCAAGACAGAAGACTAACGAAGCAAATTTTGATTCAACAAAAAGTAATGGTAATAATCACAATGATAAAAGATGAGAATAATAATCAAGTGGAACTCAAAAGTACCTGGATGTTGCCAAAACTTCTCGTTTGTCACCTCACGAATAAGGCGTTCTACAGATGTATCTTGGCACAGGCTACTTACTATAGGTTGCTTCTTGGATGGAGGTTTTTTGGCTCCCAATTTTGGTTCCATGGAATTTTGACTGGTCAGAGCAGGCTTCCTACCAGGAAACTGTGAATTTCTATTTTGCCTCTGATCTGTGGGATGTTTCCAAGAACTCTGTCTAGGTATAGGTGGTGTTTGAGCCTCAGACGTGAGGTCAGTAGCACTATTCAATCGTCTTGGTCGACCTAGAGGTGCTAGGTTCACATCAGCACTGGATTCAGATCTAGAATCATTAGATTCCATAGGCAAGTTTCCTTCATTAGTCGAATCAATTTGTTTCATATCTTTGACAAGTACCTGACTCTGCTTTTCCCCATTCTTTTCAGAAGGCGAAGGAACATTACGAGACTCTTTCACAATGCGAGTTGTAACAGGTGCTGGGAAATTTTGGCGCCTAGCAATACTTTTTTGAGAACCTGCCTGTTTAACATCTTCCAAATCAAGAAACATGGTCTGCCTACTGCGCTTCTTTCCCAGCATCATTTCCTTCTGCTGGTCAACCTTAGGACGCTTACCAAAATTGTTAGCACACTTCAATGCATGACTTGCCTCAACACCTCTAATCTCTCTATGCTTTGGCACCTGCCCAGAATCCTCCTGACCGTCCATGGTGATATCAGCTTTACTACTGGTTTCAGAATTTCTGCTACTATTGCTTTTCCTGTCACTTGTATCACGATCTAATTCTAAAGAAGAAATATTGTAATTTTCACCATTCCCTTTCTCGTTATCCTGAGAAGCATTATCAACAGAGCCAACTTTATCACTATTGCTCACCGGCTCAACTGCTGATTTCTCCTGCGAAGCTTTATCAACATCAGTATTCGACTTATCATTCAAGCCACAATTTTTATCCGCATATGTTGAACCCTCTGCATCAGACCATTCACCTTCTTCCTTTTCAGTCACTTGCATATCAAGAGAGTTAAGATCTGGCTGGATCAAAGACTTCATTGTATGTTCCTGACTTGATTTAGATAATGAAGCACCACCCGAAGTTGAGGGGCCACCACTCCCATGTTCCTCGGGAGCTCTAGATGCCTCTGCACCTTTTGACCGAACAAAGGGCTGAAAACCTGAAACGGAAGAGGCATGGGAAAATGCATGATTGTTTACTATCCCCGGAGGATCAACAGAAGATGCCAAAAACTCAGAAGTGTTGGTACTAGAAGAGGGAACTGCTCTCTGAGGCTGTAAACAGAGGACACCATCATTAACCTGCTCATCCTCAGCAGGGGGTTCATTAAGATCAAACAACGCCCTTCCTTTAGAACCCATCTCAAATATAATTGCATATACACTGAACAAAAAGAGCTTATACCACCACCTCTTGCAAATATTTAATTCTCGCAGAGCTATTGACAACTATTCTAACCTCTTTATCGCTCAAAGATCATTAAAAGCAAGAAAGACTGCAATTTGGGGAATGCAACAAACTTGATTAAAGGACAAAAGTCACATCCATCAAACACATAGGTTTGCAATTCACTCTACAACATAAGGCTTACATCATCGTCGTCTATTTGGAATACTAAAATCATGAAGCAAGTGAATTTCTTTAGTAGCAGTCAGCACTCACAAGTCACAGCTACAGTTGCAAAATCTTAAAACAGGAACGTATAGTTATAGCCTGCATGATCAAATTAATATTTCAATCAGCAATTCATCTTTCAGCAGAAAAAAAAAAGGAAAACCAAAAAGAGACTCAGGCATGCTATGATCGGGGAGTTAAACTCTTGAATCTTGATTGTTACAGTAGCTCAAAGATTAACTGTGTCATAATCAATGAAACAATAAAGAGAAGGCAAAAAGACACTGAAAAATCATCATCAAGCTCAAGCCCTAAAAATATCTGCAAGTTCAAATCCTATGAAACACCATGCAATTACGAATGAGCCTCAACAACCAAATACGAGGAAAAACAACTACAGAACTAAGAGGAAGGAAAATGGGCTACTGAGATTGCACAAATTCCAAAGAAAGTTATCAGTTCATTTCAAAATTGGTGCCTATATTTCTCCTCTCTTTTTTTTACACCTCGACTAATTCCAAGAGTAACCACCTCCCACCAGCACCACGTATCAGACAAATGGGACACCTCAATTGGGATTCGAACCTGAGGCCTCAATGTTCTCAAACCTACTTCACTAACCACTAGGCCACACCCATTCCCCTTGGGGTGCAATTCGTTCCTATATTACACATGATTTTTCCAATCTGTATATGAACTATATCCAAATGCATAAAAATTATGTATGTCAACATTCTCTCATAGCCCTCCAAAAGATCTACCCATATTCCCTTAACAAACCCTAGCCTCAATCATTCACATCTATTAATCCACCATTACAAACTCATCAAAACAACACATAAACAGTCCTATCTTTTCATTTCCCCACAATAAAATATACAGCAAGTAATGCAACAAACAGTACCCAACTCCACAGAATGAATGATGCATCAAAAACAAATCCAACCAATGTGACAAAAATACACTCAGTACATAAATAATACAGCTAACAACAACTATCACCCAACTAAATCACCCCCAACACCTTTCCAGATTAAATACCAGATTGAACCCTACCAATCAAAAAATTCATCAAACAGATTCAATCTTTACCAATTCCAATTAGGGTTTCCAATAATCTAACAACCAATCAAAAAAAATAAAAATTTACTCAAACCATTAGTCAATTTACCAAAGAAATTCTCAATTCCACACACACTATTCACTTCAGATCAAACCCAATTTAATCCACTAAATAGTCACTTTTTCGATCTATTTTTCAACAAAATTTATTCGATCTATTTTTTATTTACTCTTTTACTATTAATTATATATTATTATTTATTAATCAAATTGTGTGGAGAGAGAGAGAAAGAGAAGGGAAAAGTACCTCCAAACAGCACCACGAAATCTAGAAAGGGTCAAAGAGAAAAAAAAATTATTAATATAAATAAAATTTTGATTTTATTTATATTAAAATAATAAATTTCTCTTATTTTTACTATATAGTTTTTGTGCTTTGTATATCTGTAGAGAAAAAAGCAGAGAGTTTTTTCTAGAGAGAGAAAGAAGAGAACACAAATGAAAGTGAAAAGAATAGAGTGGGGAGAGCCCTATTTATAGGAAAAATACAAAGGCCCATGTGGCCCGCCGGAGAAAACGCCGATCACCGTTAATTTAATTTTTCCGGCAGATACTTAATCTGACGGCGTTCACTTTATCTTTTTAATTTGATTAAATTAAACCTACTTTGTCTTTTTCATAAGAAGTATAATAATGATTTGGTGTACGTAAATACCCTTTGGTTTTTCTTTATTTACAGAGTGTAAATAATTAATATTGGAGAGTAAATTTGTTATTTCGTTTAGTGTTTTGCGTGATTTTCTGTCTAGATACATTTAACAGTCGTATATGTAAAAGAGATTCGTGTTTAAATTTTTATTTTTTTTGGACTTTTAAGGAAAAAAAGGAAAATGAAGAGAGATTTAATTTTTATTTTTTATTTTTTAGTATGTTATTAATTAGATTAATTAAAGAAAGTTTCCAAGAGAGAAAATAGGTAAGGTGTGAATAGGTTCATATGTGGTTATCATATTTGTCACTTGTCAAAATATTAATGTCATGTTGATAGAGTTTTTATAATATTAGTTTATTTTAATTTTATACATTAATGATATTAGAAAAGACTACATTTTATTTTTTTTGTAATTTGATTTACTCTATAGCAAAATAAATTGTCTCTTTTATTGTGTTATAGATGTTTATATGTAATTTTGTTTTAGATGATATGATTATGTAAATTTATCCAGTATAGTTCATATATAATAGTGTCGCGCCCTAAATATGGAGAGGTACGATATGCATTCGGTGCTTCACTAGATCGAGCGAATCAAATATAATATGCATAATTATTTTTTATCACGGGCTAAATATGGGGAGGCAAACATTCGGTGCTTCACTAGATCGAGTGAATCAATTATAACTCGCGTAATTATTTTTTGTCACGCTCTAAATATGGGAGAGACGATAAGCATCAATTGTTTCACTAGATCAAGCGAATAAAAAGAAACTTGTGTGATTGTACTTTGTCAGGCTCTAAATATGGCGAGGTGCGACAAGCACCCGATGCTTCACTTGATCGATTGAATCAAACATTACTCACTAATTATACTTCATCACATCCTAAATATTGGGAGGCGCAACAAGTATCTGGTGTGTCACTAGATCGAGTGAATCAAACATAACTCGCATAATTATCTTTTTGTAACACCCTAAATATGGAGATGCACGATAAACATTTGGTGCTTCACTAGGTCGAGCGAATCAAATATAACTCGCGTGATTATCTTTTTGTCACGTCCTAAATATGGAAAGGCACGATAAGTATTCGGTGTTTCACTAGGTCGAGCAAATCAAATATAACTCACATAATTATTTGTTATCACACCCTAAATATGGGGAGACACAACAAGCATCAGGTGTTTCACTAGATCGAGAGAATAAAAAAAACTCGCACGATTATACTTTAATTTGTCACGCTCTAAATTTGGGGAGGTGCAACAAGCACCCGGTACTTCACTAGATCGATTGAATCACATAACTCACATAATTATACTTCGTCACGCCTTAAATATAAGGATGCGCGACAAGTATCCGGTGTTTCACTAGATAGAGGCATAGAGCAAATCAAACATAACTCGCATAATTATTATTTTTTTCGCACCCTAAATATGGAGAGGCACGACATGCATTCGGTGCTTCACTAGATCGAGCGAATCAAATACAACTCACGTAATTATTATTTTTCAAACCCTAAATATGGAGAGGCACGACAAGAATTCGGTGCTTTACTAGATCGAGCGAATCAAATATATCTCACATATAATACACTAATGTGCCCTTTAACTTGCCTCATTTCACATTAATACCTTCTAACTTTTAATGTCCACAAGTAGACACTTAAACTTGTATAAAGTTGAACAAGTAGACACATGAGTCCTATGTGGCATAATACATATTAGACACCACGTAGTATGCAAATTGCCACGTAGGATGTGTGTGTCTATTTGTTCAATTTTATACAAGTTTAAGTGTCTACTTGTGCACACTCAAAGTTAAAGGTCATAGTTTCTAGCTGACGTCAAGTTAAGGGTCATGTTCATGTATTATGCCTAATTTTAATGTTAGTGCAATACATAATTATTTTTCTTGGGTCAAAACTGATAATTATATTAACCAACTGAAATTTGTACATATTGTGCTCCTTGAACTATGGTCTTTAACTTTGGGTGTATACAAGTAGACACTTAAACTTGTATAAAATTGAACAAATGGACACATTCGTCCTACATGGCACTAGGATCTTACATGTCATCCTACGTGTATTATGTCATGTAGTACACGTGTGTTTACTTGTTCAATTTTATACAAGTTTAAGTGTATTTGTGCACACTCAAAGTTGGAGGGCATAGTTGTCCACTGAAGTCAAGTTAAGGATCATGTTTATGTATTATGCCTTAAAATTATCATACAAAATATTTGCTTTGTCATTATATTTTCCTTCTTTAGCATTTTTTTTTTTGCGAAACCACTTAACTAAGACAAATTAAATGTATATAGATTTATTTATTTTATTCTTTGATATGTTCTTAATTAAATCAATAAAACAAAAGTTTTGCCATAGAAAATAAATAAAATTTTAAGAATTGACAAAATCTATAGGATCCTAGGATAATATCATTGGACTATTTTGGAAAAATTATTATGATGAAATAGTTTGGTGATGTGAAAAGAAATTATATCTGACTCTTCTATTTATCACTCACCAAATATCAATATATATCATATTAATGAAGTTACTATGAATTAATTTATTTTAATTTTATACGCAACTAATTTGAAATGTCACATATTTTGTGTAATTTATTTTGCTCTAAACAAAAGGTCAAGTTTGTATTGATCCAATAGAAAACGGTCATTTTTTAAGGAACTCACCGAATAATATAATGTTTTTCTTATTTTGTTATAGATATTTATATACATGTAATTTTATTTTAAATGGCATAATTAATGTGCAAGTATGTCTCATATTGTCATTGCGTGATTTTTTTTTTTAAAACACTAATTAAATATTTAATATCTAAATGATGTAACAAGTCAACTTAATCAATTTCATATTGTAAGTGCTTAAAAGGGGATTCTAACTCTTGAGATTCAGAGAGAAAGATTGTAAACTGTATATTTCATGTTTATGAATAAAACTTACTTACAAAGATGAATGTGTATCTATATATATATACAAGTATAGAAGCTTCTAGATTCTAGACTACTCATCTAACAAACTCTAACAAACTCTAACAACTTAACTAACTAATCAGAAAAACAGTTACAAATAGTAATACTAACTAACTATCGATTTAGTATCTTCAATATCCCCCCTCAAGCTAGATGTATTGAAAACATTCAAAACACCTAGCTTGCTTAACAAAAAATCATGTTGAGACCTTCCTAACGCCTTGGTCAGTAGATCTGCTTGTTGATCTCGTGTGTTGATGTAGCAGGTTTTGATTAGGCCTCCTTGAATTTTTTCCCTAATGAAATGACAATCAATTTCAATATGCTTTGTTCTCTCATGAAAAACAGGATTTGCAGCAATTTGTAGAGCAGCTTTGCTGTCACAGTATACACTTGTAGATGCATCCAACTTCATTCCAATCTCTTTGAACAAATTTGTCATCCACACTACCTCAGCAGTCAGGGTGGCTAGGCTCCTGTATTCTGCCTCTGCAGAACTGCGAGACACAGTGTTTTGTTTCTTAGATTTCCAAGCTATCAGTGACTTCCCATACTTCAACAGATAACCTGTAACAGACCGTCTTGTAGTAGGACATGCAGCCCAGTCTGCATCACAGAATCCTGTAAGCTGTGGCTGTTTATCAGAACTCATTAGCAATCCTAAACCTGGTGCCATCTTAATGTATTTAACAACCTTCAAGGCTGCATTCCAGTGAGATGACTTTGGCTTTTGCATAAACTGACTTAAACATTGCACAGAAAAAGCTATGTCAGGCCTAGTATTAGTGAGATACAACAGCTTACCAATTAGTCTTTGATACCTGCTCACATCATCAAATAATTCATCACTATTATCTTCAGAAAAATCTGCACTAGTAAGCTTCATATTACATTCTAAAGGTGTAGTTGAAGGTCTAGATCCTGCTAACCCAACCTCAGATATCAATTCTAAAGCATACTTCCGTTGGTGCATTATAATACCTTGTGTAGACCGACAAAATTCAATTCCAAGGAAATATTTTTAACTCCCCCAAATCCTTGATCTTGAAATGATGATGAAGTACCTGTTTAGTGTCTTGAATTAACTTGGGATCATTGCCTGTAATCAACAAGTCATCTACATAAACAAGTACAATCACCAATCCTGTCCCTTTCCTTTTAGTAAACAAAGAATAGTCTAGATGACTTTGTGTATATCCGGATTGAGACAAGGCTTCAGTGAGCTTGGCATTCCATTGTCTTGAGGCCTGTTTCAGGCCATATAATGACTTGACAAGCTTGCAAACCTGTTTCTGCCCTTTGCAACCAACTTGTCCCTTTCCTTTATCACCAAATCCTTTGGGTAACTCCATATATACTTCCTCAAAAAGATCTCCTTGCAAAAACGCATTGAAGACATCCATTTGATATATTATCCAATTTTCAGTAGATGCTACAACAACTATTGCCCTTACTGTCACCATCTTCACTACCGGTGAAAATGTTTCGTAATAGTCTATTCCTTCAGTCTGGCTGTACCCCTTTGCCACTAGCCTGGCCTTGAATCTGTCAACTTCCCCATTTGCCTTATACTTAATTTTGAAGACCCATTTGCAACCTATGGCCTTCTTCCCTGGTGGTAATTGCATCACTGTCCAAGTACCATTATCCTCTAGTGCATTAATTTCCTGTCTCATGGCTTGCACCCATCTGCCATCCTTAACAGCTTCTTCATAACTTCTAGGCTCAGTTTCTGTGGACATTTCACTCAGGTATGCTTGGTATGAAGGAGATAAGTGGGAATATGTTACATAGTTGGCAAGTGAATAAGGATGTGAAGAATCAATCACCTGTGTAACATAATCCTTTAGCCAAACAGGTGGATGAGAAGATCTGGTAGAAGTCCTAGGTCCTACATCAGGCATAACCTCAGGGCTTAACTGTGGATTAATCTCTGCATCATCATCATCATCAGGTACAACATCACTTTTACTATTATCTTGTTGTGGTGGATCATTCCTTAGCTGGTTGGGATCACATAACACAGGATCTTGTACAGCTGCTCTGAATGTGTCATGTTTTTCAATGTCGTCAAAAGGAAGTTGTTGGCTTGCAAAAATTGGCATATATTGATCTTTAAGATTGCTGAATGGAAAAATAGACTCCTTAAAAACAACATCCCTACTGATTATGAATTTTTTCATACTTAAATTGTATAGAATGTATCCCTTCTGAGTGACAGAATACCCCATCATAACACATGCATCAGCTCTAGGATTAAACTTGTCGTTCTTAACAAGCTTAGTTGCATAGCATAAACATCCAATGGTTCTCAAGTGATGAAGATGTGGCTTTGCTTGATGAAATACTTCATATGGTGACTGTTTATGCAGTACCTCAGTGGGCATTCTATTTATCAGGTACACTGCTGCCAAAACACATTCACCCCAATACTTAATAGGAATGGACCCCTGAAATCTAAGAGCTCTTGCCACCTCTAGGATATGTCTGTGTTTCCTTTCGACCACTCCATTCTGTTGTGGAGTGTGAGGACAACTACTCTCATGAATAATTCCGAAAGATGTAAACAGTGTGCAACAATCTTTATTGAAAAATTCAGTGCCATTGTCTGATCTCACTTTCTTAACCTGTCTGTTAAACTGATTTTTAACCAAAGCAAGAAAAGATTTCAAAACACCAAACACATCACTTTTAAACCTCAACATGTATAACCATACCATTCTTGAATGATCATCCACAATGGTTAAGAAATATCTGAAACCATTATGTGTAGGAGTTCTATATGGCCCCCATACATCAAGATGAACGAGATCAAAAACATTTTCAGTTCTGGAAGTACTTATTGGAAATGGAATTCTAGTTTGTTTAGCCAAAGGGCAAACTGAACAATTATCACAAATTGTAGTATCCTGATTTACTAAACACAAGAGCTTCAAAGTCTTGAAAGAGGGATGCCCCATCCTGTTGTGCCACAACATGCATTCTGAATCTCCTGTCTTTGTCATTAATATCTTGTCTGTGTTGGCAGCTATCTTTGCATATGAGAAATTACTGGGAAAGTAGTATAAACCATTTTTCTCTTTACCAATCCCCTTCACCTCTCCATTGAAGAGGTCCTGAAAGATACAACACTCAGGGAAAAAATGCACAGAACAATTTAGTTGTCTGGTCAACTTTGAGACTGAGAGTAGATTATATTTGAAGTTAGGAACTACTAGAACATTCTCCAACACATCATCTGCTGATATCTTACAATTTCCTGAATGAGTAACTGATGTAGTTTGGCCATTAGGTAAGTATACCTTTCTTCCTACATTCTTATTAGAGTTACTAACACTGTCTAACATCTCAATCTTAGAAGTCATGTGACATGTGGCTCCTGAATCAACTATCCATTTATTGCTGTTACTAATTCTGTTCTGTTCAGCATTAGATTTATTGCTGTTACTAATTCTGTTCTGTTCAACATTAGAGTTTACTATATCCATGTAACCATCTTCACCCGCAGATATTGAGAAAACAACAAGGTCATTGGAATTGGGATTACCTGCCATATTGGCCACTTCTGCATACTCTTCTTCTTCTTCAGCAAGCAACTGCATTATCTTCTGATACTGAGTTGGAGTATAGGATTGTCTCATAGCTAAAGCCTGCAAGTTAGTTCTAACAGAACGAAGACTATTTGAACTCTGCATTCCAGAAGAACCTACAGATTTGTCCCCAAATGCATCATGCTTTAAATCTTCAGCACCATTTTCAATTTGTACATTGTTTGCAATGCTTTTTTCTTTGTTCCCATTCATTCCTCTGCCAAGATTTGTAGCTCCATATTCTTCATGTCCTGATTTCTTCTTAAACTTCCAGTCATCAGGGTAGCCAATGAGTTTGAAACATATGTCTCGAGTATGACCATGCATTTTACAATGATCACAGAATAAGTTCCAATTAACTTTCTTCTTTGCATAGTAACCACCTCTACCAGTGTTTAATTCACCCCTATTTCCATCATTACGTGTGTTTCTAGAGTTGAAATTACCTCTTCCTGCGTATAAAGCTGTAGCCTCACCCATATGATTACCTGTGTGCATTTCTGAAGTACTTTTTTGGCTTTCATCAGCCAATATCATTGCATATGCCTTACTCACACTTGGTAATGGGTTCATCATCAAGATCTGGCTACGTGCATGACTGTATACTTCATTCAGCCCCATTAAAAAAGCAAACAGACGCAAGTATCTCATGTGATCTACATATACTCTAGATTTATCGCAACTACAAGATGGAGGAGGAACAAGAACATCGAATTCATCCCACATTAACCGTATCTTAGTAAAATAAGCTGAAACATTTGAATTACCTTGGTGAATTGTACAGATCTCTCTATGAAGTTGATAGATCCTCGATCCATCGACCTTATCAAATCGTTCCTTCAGATCTGCCCACACTGTTTCTGCATCTGAAGCATAAACGATCCCACTCAATAGCTCTTTTGAGACTGTATTCATGATCCACGCAAGCACGAAGGCATTGCACCTTTCCCATTGTTCCTCCAATTCAGGTGCATAATCAGTTCGTCGACATGTCCCAAGCACGAACCCCAATTTGCTCTTTTCTCTGAGGTTAATCACCATGGATCTGCTCCATAACGCATAGTTCTCTGCTCCAGTTAACTGAACTGTAGTCAATACACAGCCAGGCGTATCTGAAGGATGAAGATATAGAGGATGGTTTCTCCTTGATTCAACTAACGCCAAAGTATCTGGCTCAACAACAACAGACGTACCAACAGTAGCAGGCGCCTCACTCTCGTTCACCATTGCTCAAAGTAGAAGATCGATCTTCTTTGTTAATGGAAGACCCAGAATCAATTTTTCTTCTTGAACCAAACAATTATTGGTTCAAAGCTCTGATACCATCTTGAGATTCAGAGAGAAAGATTGTAAACTGTATATTTCATGTTTATGAATAAAACTTACTTACAAAGATGAATGTGTATCTATATATATATACAAGTATAGAAGCTTCTAGATTCTAGACTACTCATCTAACAAACTCTAACAAACTCTAACAACTTAACTAACTAATCAGAAAAACAGTTACAAATAGTAATACTAACTAACTATCGATTTAGTATCTTCAATACTAACTTCAACATAGATGATTAATATTTATTTAATTGATATAAACAAGTTATGTACTAATGTTGTTATGTTTTTATAAATACAACTGTATATAATGAAAATTTCAACATGTCTCCCACGTAATTCACATCTTGTTTGATAATTCAAAATCTAATAAAAAAAATTGTCACACTAGTATAAACAAATATCATTTCAAATATTTATTTTTATTATGAAAACATCATTTTTAGTATTTCTTTCTAAACTTCTTAACAAATTTAAATTAAATAAATATTTAAAATATAATTTGGTATGTTCTTGATTAGATTAATAGAATAAATAATTTCCCAAGGAAAATAGGTTAATTTGGTATGTTCTTGATTATATTAATAGAATAAATAATTTTCCAAGGAAAATTGGCAAATTATATATTAAAAAAATTATAATAATATTTTTGGACTATTTTGGAAAAATTATGATGAAATTATTTGGTAGGATAAGAAAAATTGTATTTGACTCTCCTATTTGTCATTCACTAAAATGTTAGTATCAGATTGATGAAGTTACTAATTGTACAAAAGTTCATAGATTTTGATTTGCTTTAGTGTAATATAAATTTTAAATTTTTATTATATACATTTATATGTAATTTTTAAATGACATAATAATGCAAAGACCTTCATATTGTTCATGTGTAATTAAAAGAAAATTTGAATATTGATATAAATAATATGAACAAAATTAAGTTCGAAGAAGAGGGGGAGGAGGGGATAATAGGACCTTCACATTGTTTAAGCATGTAATAATACAAAAAATTAAGTTCAGAAAATAATAATCCCCTCGTCTAGTTTACATGTGTAAATGACAATTTCGCCATATTCCCAAAAGAGTTTTATGTTTTTTATCCTAATAAAAATTATGATGAAGTGTAACGATCTATTTCCGTTGTTATAGAAAAGACAACAAGGAAAATTTTGGGCCGGAAAACTTTTTCGTAGTAACTTAAAATTTTCCAACCTAGTCCAAATTTGAACGAAATCAGAGTCAGTAAGGCTTAGGGAAATCTAGTAACAATTGGGTGATCTAATTATGATTTTGATCACATGAGTAGATAGCTAAGACGTTAAGGAACCCGTACGATTTTACGTAATTAAATTCGGGCGAGTAGAACTCTCGAAACTGATCTTAGCGTGAACGGGTATGTTCTGAGTGTCATGGGATGAAGGTGTGTTGTGAAATGGGGGTTTGGAACTCTTGATTCGACTCACTGTTTCCGTGCAAGCCGATGTGACGGGATTATTTCCACCAGGGCGGGCCCGTTGTAGTGGGACAATCGCAATTTAAGTCGGAAATAAACTCCAAAATCGTTTTATTCTGCAAGTTTCGACTTTGAGAGCTAGGAGACGACCCCAAGCAAGTTCTTGACCGTTTTTCACCATTCTTGAGGCTAAAGGTAAAGTTTTTACTCCCCGAATCCATGTTTTGATCCGTAGAAAGTAAATTCATTGGTGATTATCAATGGAAGAGGATTTTGATCTGGAATTTATTGTGGAAAAAGCCCTAATCTGGGTATGGGGATCAAGGGTTTGATCTATTATTGATTAGAATCCGGGTAATTGGGTCTTGTTTATTGATCCTCATATTATTATGATTGTTTGTAGACCAAGAACAAGCGGAAAGAATCCGGAAGGGGAAGAATCAAGCTTCTTAGGGATTCAAGCTTTGTTCAAGGTAGATGATGGTTGTGATTTCATGTTTGTGTAATATATGTTTGTAATTGTTTCATTGTATTGCATGTATGTATGCAAATGTTGCATTATTGATCACACCATATGTAAACGAGTATGAACGAATAACTATATGCCATGAATTTTTCAGATTTTTATATTCTTTCCAAAAATGACTATTTACACTTTTTAACTTCTTTCTAGTTACGGGATGTTATAGAAGCCGACCATCCAACCCCCACTAGAGTTCCGGATGATGCCTCTTATAACTTTGTTTTTTGAGAAGTAGCCATCCGTGTTCAATTTATAAAACCCGAGTTGGGGTAGAAACCATTGAATGTCAATAGCATCCGGATTACTAGGCAACTGGGTGTGGGTGATGTATTCTATGGTCATGTTCCAAATTAAGATAGGAGAAGGGAAATCAGTCTTACCAATATGATTTCTATTAAGGCAGATGTACCAAAGAGCAAAGGGCAGGAGGCCTTTCCAACTATAGATGGTGTTATTGAGAAAGAAGCAGTAGCCAGCCAGCTCGTCATTAGGATTCATATTTCATTATATATGTTTATATGCAATTTTCTTTAGATGATATAATTATATAAGTATGTTTCATATCGTTTGTGCATTTAATTTGACCTAAATATTTAATGTTCAAATGTTGTAAATAAGGTATGTTGATCTATTTTCATACATAATCTAGAGTTCAAATTATTTTCTCATGTCTTAGGTATAATCTATTTATTATCTAATAGTTTACACGTTATTAAAAGATTTAGTATTAGGGAGAGTCTTGACAGAGGACGGACGGGTGAGTTCGAAAGCAAACAAAACTTACAGGCTTTTTGACTTGCAATTTTCTTAAAACAAGGTGCATATGATATTTTAGGTGAATCTCACGTTGAAATAAAGAAGAAATTGAATAATATTATAAGCCTTTTAGTCATTATTGTATTATGTATCCCTCATTACGCTGATAGGCTGGGCCGGCTGAAGCCTAAAGCACTTGCTTTAAGCCCCAAAATTTTCAAAGCCCCAAATTCACCAATATATATATAAAGAGAGTTAAAATTTATTGTAAAAAATAATAATTCTGCTCACGAAATTTAAAATTTTCTAAATAAATATCATGTCCTATTCAAAAAATATTTTTTGTATGTTATATACACTTTTAATTAGACAATTATATTAAAAGTTTTTTTATATATCTAAAATTTCATGTCGAGTCAAATTAAAACATATAAAATAAAATAAGTAAAATATAATTATGCCTTTTTTATGTATTGGCTTTAGGCCACATATTTCGTTGAACCGCCCTGCTGATAGGACAAACTTAGAGGGTGTTTGGATTGACTTAAAAGTCAGTCAAACCTATTTTCAAGTCAGTTTTTGACTTCTGGAAGTGTTTGACAAATATAAAAATAACTTAAAATAAGTAAAAAATGACTTAATATAAATTAGGAAGTGTTTGACAAGGTTAAAAATAACTTAAAAACCAAAAGTAGGTCTCCCCCTACTTTTTATTTTTTTGACTTAAAAGTCATTTAAGTTTGACCTTTTATTTTTTACTTAAAAGCTATTTTTATGCCAATCCAAACGGGCTCTTAGTGACGGCGGTAAGTCCCTAAAGGAAAGTGTACGCAATGTCCCTAGCATAAAATGGATTGATGAGGTAGGTTAATTAGGATTGACTGACTTCTAGGTTAACGAGCTTCTAAAGAGGAGGTATATATGACACCTTAAACGAATTTCACGTCAATTGTTTTTAAGTTCCTTCATTAAAATCTCTTGCTTTATAAAACTTAGAGTAGTTCTTACATGTTATGTTGTAAATTAAACTTAGTATTCATATAAAGGATTTATTCACTACAACGAATTCTAGTCACGACCCATGACTACTTTGTTAATATTGTTATTGTTGGGGTTTTATCACGAGCAATAAATTCTTCCACATTACGAAAATTAATAAGTTTTTGGATATGTAATATAAAGTTATAATTTTAACTTTAATATAATTTCAAAGTGCATATATAAACGCTAATTTCAAATTACCAATTTCATATCAAATGAGCTCTTACGGTAAACATCAATTACTATAATATATGGAGTAATATATTCAACTCACCGATTGGTATGTTATGAACATATGAACATCCCTTTTTCTCTTTCGCCTTATGACAACTTAGGAACAACGGAAACAACGTAATTTGTTTATTTGATTAAGCTTTCAAAAATGATTTAATTTTAAAAAGTATTTTTTATCATAAATATTTTCTAAAAAGATACTTCACAATAATAACAATTTATGTTTACCTAATTAATTTTAAAGACACTTTATTAATATTTTGCAGTAATTTGTGCTTTTGAGATTTATTTTTGAAAAATAACTTTTTTGGACTACTGAAAATACTTAATTCTTTTCCTTAAAATTTGACCAAACAAACTAATTTTCTAAAATAATTACTTTTTGAAAAAAATTTAAATATTTTCTGCTTTTAAAAACTTTGGTCAAACATACTAAAATGTTGGGACTTGGGAGATAATACTATAAAGTGTGAACTTTCAAAAAATGTCTATAATTAAACCGTAATTTAAATTTTGGACATATGAAAAGATTTTTAAAAAATGTGGATGGTGCATGATCCTTACCTTGTTAAGTAATGTTGATAATTTCAAAAATCTAATATTTTCTGGTGTACAACCTAATTATGTAATTTTCTCTTTTGAATATGATTGCCTAGATACAATGTATTAGAGAAAAATCATACTAGTTCATAATAATCTCTAGTTTTAGTAAACTTATTCTATGCCATGAAAATAAATAAATTAAACTCACCCGTTGTGGTTTATTTCTTGAAAGAAGTGTTTAATGCATCAATATAATAAATATATCAGTAAAATTGGTCAAGACATTCAAATCTATTTCATTTATAGATACGAGTGCTCGTCAAGATTGTATACTCACGTATTCTTTTATTTTTATCAAAAGCAATTTATTCAAATTAGACTTTTATACGTTCACAAAATTAAGACAATTGTCTTTTTAAAATAAAAATAATAGTAGTATAGACACATAAATTTTATTGGGTCAAATTTATATAAAATTTAGATTAAATTTATGTTTATATGAATTAAATAATTAATTTGAACTGCACAATTAAATAAGTCTATTTTATTAAACTCAATTCAAGGTTCATTTCATTTTGAAGGCCAAACTTATGCCACATGTCAAGATGACTTGGCATCCTTGTCAAGTTTAAAACAAAAAAAATGATGTCACATGTTCAAATAATGTGACAATCTTAATTAAATTCAAAAACTAACAAAATCCGTCAAATATCTAAAATGACATGTTTGGTCAATCACACAAATATAATTTTATCATATAACATTTGTGATAAGCTTTATGACTTACATAAACCGCTCATAATAAGGTATGAGAGTTCATGTACACTTTGAAATGCCTACTCCCTACAACTATATATAGGGAGGTGCCAGAATGAAACAAAAAATTGTCAAAGTAAAGGCATCAAGAAAAAATTATATTAAGGAATCACTTGAAAAGTACACAGAATCAATGTGTGTCCGAATTGTTTGATTCCATCTTGTCATCGAAACAATCGGATTGTGGCAAAAGTTATGAAAGAAGAAAAAGAAACTCATGATCCGAAGATGTGTTATAATAAATAAAACCACATATATATCAATTAGATTCGTACAAGATTCTGCAAATCACATGAGGTTTTACAGCTGACACACATAGTGATATCTCTATGTAAAACATTTTTATTGGATGACATACTTTTAGAGCTTATGTGGAGCTTTCTTATTGGTTCTATTCCATTTGTTGCTTATAAATAATTATTTTATTCACTATAAAATGACTCCAAGGTTTCTCTTGCTTTGTATTAGTTGATGATCAAGTCTTTGCTCCCAAGGACACAAAGCTATATCTGGAACCAAGACTATAAAGCAACAATACTCAGATCTTACTGTTTTTTTTTTGGTTTGTTGAGTTAAATTTTTGTCCTTTATAAACTTATTAAATTACAAATATATTTACTTAAATCTAGAATTCATAAATTAATTAAACTGATTCACATATTTTTAATCCTATGACACGCTACTGACGACTATCGAATGAATAACAATAAAACCTTAGGAGGAAAAAATCTAAAAGGCAACATAATTGTACTAAGAAAAATTCATATATATAGTCATTGCAATTAATTTTTTGAATGATTTCTATTAAGTGTCTTTTAAGCCAAAATAATTTTTAACACTTTGTCACTTCGACTTCGACCACGAAAAGCATATAGAAAGTGCCAATTATTTATCATAATATATTAATTCATGGTAAAGTATGATGGTGAATATTTCTCTTTATACTGTTGAAAATCCCATAAACAACCAGATTCCACTTCCAAATTTGTTTAATATACAATTGACATTGAATTCCCTAATATTATATGTAGCTGGATACAGTTGGTGGATAATAAGGGAAGTTTCTATAGGGGGTATATATATATATATATATATATTGTATCAAGCCAAATGTATCTAGAGATGATCTTAATATCAAGAATTTAAATAAATAACAAGTTTAACTTTTATATACTAACCAACAATATTTATTTATTTTTTTTAAAAAAAAACACTAACCAACAATATAAATAACTTTTACACTATCAGCTTGATCGAAAATCGATGTAGTATGTATCTATAAGCAGCAAAATAACCTACAACAACTTTTAGCTAAAAACAATCAGAATTTCTATGTTTGAATTTTAACTATATTTTTGAGCTTTAAAATACGTAGTTACCTAAGTTGTATAGATCGTTTTTATATATAAAATTATTACCAGGGTAATAAAAGCATCCGTCAACAAAATGAATATCCTAAAATGATCATTTCGTGGCTGTTAGAGTTTCAACTATTTCTTGAACCTTACCCTAAAAATAAATAGTATAGTAATTAGTAGGAAGAATAATTGTCGAGAACCAAAAGATTCTTCTATTACTTATTTTTGCAAATAGCATGACTCAATTCTTGCTGCATTTTAAAAAAATTTATCTTTGGTAGTCATAGATCGACGCATGGGTATTAATTTAATACATTATAATCAAATAATCAATTAAAAATTATAGTGGTTGAAATTCTTGAGAATCTTCTCCTTAACGATTAGCTTTTAATTAAAAGAATCAAAGTCAACGATGAATCCTAGAGAAAAAAGCATTTGACTTTTTCATTTTCTTGCAATTTACTAATTAGAAATAGATGTCTGCAATTATACTTTCAAAGACTATCCAAAATTTAAAATTTATGAATTTTTCAAAATATATTTAAATTAATATATGATAACTATTGAGTTCACAATTGAATATTTGGATACATATTTATGATTTGGGAAGATATATATATATATATATATATATAGTTAGATGAATCTTAAATGGACCATTTAGTTTTGGTCCTACTCATGAAGAGCTACAAAATATATTAGTGGTAATAAAATGAAATAAATGGAAAAGTTTGGTGCTTGTTTTTCCACTTATAAGAATTTTACACTAGTTCCTTTGGATGGCTAATTAATTAGATATAGCCTCTTTCTATATATAAAATATACAAAATTCCATCAAGTAAATTGATCGAAAAATATTTCCTATTCAATATCATTTTTTTCCCCTTAAGGCTTGTACGTTATTTGTACAATGTCATATATTAAGGCATAATCACTTTTTTATTTGTAGCTAATTATGGATTCTGTAACAACCTAGCTTAGTACAAATATAAAAAGGTCTGTTTGGGAGATTGGCTGTACTCGAACAGGTGTGATGTGGACAAGATAGCAAATATTAATGACTGATTCCACGACTTGAACCCGTGACATATTCAAGACTTCCCTTCTATGTTAGTAGGGATATATGCAGTTTATTTTGGTTGAGTCCTCTCACATTGTTTTATAATTCATAATGATATACGCTAAGTGTTGATAAAAGTTTACATAATTCCATTAGTGCTGCTAATTTTTGCTCATATTTCTTTAAGCAACTTATATTATTTAGAAACATTTTTTGTTCATATTGAGTGTTTCGTTTTGTGCACTAGATAGTTCCACCTTTGTTTGTTTTGAAGCAGTTAACGCCGACAAGATTGAAACTCATCTTGTTAGGCCCTATAAGACTTTATATATTTCGGAATGGAACTACTATACCCATCCTTAACAACTTATTGTTAGCAGTAATGCCAGTCAAGTACAATGTAATGATGTATTGATCATTTTCCCTTCCTTTTTGTGGCAAAACTTAAATCAGGTAATCCTTGTGGTTGGTACTTGAATTTCTTATAAAACTTTTCGAGTTCTTGAAAAAAAAGAAGAGGAGAAGATAAAATAGATATCTAGCAAGACAAAGAGATAATAGCTCAAATTCATCTTGATATCTATACTTCAGCTGTTGCTGCTGCAACATTGCCACTCCTATAGGTATTTAGAGAGGATTCTTGAAATTCAAAATAGTAACAACCAATTTTTTTTGGTTTCACATCATGATGTTAATAGGATGCTCTGCATCTCCAACGACAAGGTAACGCGATCCTTCTTCTATCATCATTAATCCATCTTCATTAGCACTGCTAAGATGTTCACAAGGACTGATCTCAAACACAAGTTGTGAATCTTCCCCTGCCTTCAAGCTTACACTTTGGAATCCAACTAACTGTTTGATAGGTCTTCCATTTCGCGCTTTGTCCTGTTTCACAAAAAGTAGTACTGGATGCTTACCATCCATTTCCCCTGAGTTTTCCACACTAACATGAGCTGAGAATTTCGCCTTCTCACAGTTGTCACTTCCTATTTCATCCACAGACGTGTAACGGATTGAGTCTGAATTTTCAACTGTCTTTACAGATGATAACTGATTTAACTGGACTGTGTTTGGAGTGGCAGAGTGGAATCCATAGGAATAAGTTGTGTAGCTAAGACCATATCCAAACTCGTAAACTTTGGGACCTTTGTAGAATCGATATGTTCTACCAGGGTAACCTGTTTTTGGATCAGGTCTCATCCTCATGTCTGTCATTGGTATTTTGACAAAGGCTTGAGGATACCATGTAACAGGTAATTTACCCCCTGACATTAAGAAAAACGTTGTCGTTATCAAAATCAAGCATGTTTGAGGAAGGGGAAAAAGTAGTAAAGAAGTGATCTAGTCTTACCAGGATTATGTTCACCAAATATGATTTCAGCTAAAGCAATTCCTCCAGCTTCACCAGGATAGCCAGCCCACAATATGCTTCCTATTTTGGGGTTATATTTTGCGAAAGAAATATCGACTGGACCTCCTGAAAGGATCACCAATATAACAGGCTTCTTTGCAGCTTTAGCAACACTATTAATGAGATTTTCTTGCTGCCCCGGGAGCACTAAGTCATCGCGATCAAACTGTTCCCTCTCTTGAGTTTGATCCAACCCCATGACTAAAACAACATAATCTGCATTTGTTGCAATGTTGACAGCTTGATTAATGTCAGCAGACGTGCAGTTAGCCGCATTGCAACCCTGTTGGTACTGCACTGACTTCGCATAACCAACCAACGCCTTGAGAATTTCGATATATTTGCAAGGAGGACCATCATAGTTCCCACGAAGAATATAAGCATTGTTGGCATTATGTCCAATGACAGCAAGGGAGTTGGTTTTCGCCTTGGAAAGAGGAAGCAACTTGCCGGTATTCTTGAGCAAGACAATGCCATTTCTTGCAGCTTCAAGGGCTAGTTCTTGGTGTTGTGGAGCACAAACCAGGCTAGGACTAATGTTTCCATAGAGCTGTTTTCTGGGATCCCCATTGAATAATCCTAACCTCATTCTTATGGAGAAAAGATTGTGAAGAGCCCTGTCTATATGAACTTGTGATACTTTTTTCTTCATTACTGCTGATTTTGTGTATTTCTTCAAGTAATCCCCACAGTCTATATCCATGCCTGTGAAATTTCAATTCCCATCACATTTTGAAACAACATAGTTATAGTGGCAGAGTCAGAATTTTGACTAAGAGGCGTCAAAATATATAGAAGTAAAATCGCACACAAGCCAATGTGTGTCAATATGTAATACATATACATAAAAATATTTTTACCTAGCTACACAATGTAATTTTCTGACAAAGAGATGTGAATTGACACCCCTCACGTATATGTGGCTCCACCACTTACAAGGTTAGTTTATATTGCAAAAACAAAGTAGACTTTTAAACTTGTAGTCTAATTTACCAACATATCCTTTAATCTTGTGGTCATAAACATGTCACGTAGAAAAGTTAGAATTTAAAAAGTTGCCAAACAAGAAAAGAAAACATTTCTTTTGAAATGGACTAAAAAGGAAAACAAGACAAACAAATAGAGACACAGAAAATATTTTAATTTTGTTTTAAATTATAGAAGTCCCCTACTGCTTTCATTTTGGACTTTATTTGCTCCCTTTCAGCCCTCAAAACCAATACCATGGGGCCTGGGCCCAAATAAATTCAAAAGATTGGGTTGAGATTGTTGTAGGCCCAATCCAGCCCATAGAGCACGTGGATTGTTTCCAGTTAACTTTTTTTTTTGGTGATATTGATTATTATCATAGCTTAATTTATTAGTCATATCAATAAATAAAAAAGTAAAAAAAGAAGGTTTGAGGGTACAATCATACCAGCTTTAAGTGCAAATGCTGTTGAATCTTCTGGTGTATTTCCATACCTGTGATTATCATGCATGACTTGAACTGCATCACAATCGGATGTAATGTACCTATCATATTTAAACGAGTTTAACTTCTATATATTAAAAGACGGCTAGTGTATATAAGTTAAAAGGTCAGTTAATTATAAGAGTTTTAGTGCAATATAGTAGAATTACCCATGAAAACCCCATTGTTGACGAGCTGTTTTAGTCAAAAGATTATAATTAGCACAACTTGGGATTCCATTAACACTATTGTAAGAGCACATAATTCCACTGGCTTGTGCTTTCTGTATACAATCTTGGAAAGGGGGCTGAAATGTATCTGCCATATCTTGAGGGGTAACCTAAGTAATTATAAGAAAAATCAGAGGTCATGATTGCAAAAGAAAAAAGAGTGAAACTGAAATATACTAAACTTTATAGTACAAAATTACTTCCATAATTTTATTTTTTTTGTAGATTCCTTAAATTTTGAAGTAATGTGACAAAAAGAATAAAAGTACATTGTAAAAAAATATCATTCTCATTCTTCATTTTTTCCACTAAAAGTTGAAGATTAAATACTCCAATTTTCTCAAACTTAAGAGAAATCTATTGAGAAAAAGTGTGAATCCTAAAAAGAAGACAAAGACTTGTTTTATCTTTTTTTTTCCAATAGTGGACATGGGCACGCCCACTCTTTTGTCTGGTCCAAATACAACTCTTTATCAATAATTATATATTCAGTATAATTATAGTGAAATCTATGTAAATTTTATTTTTTCCTATCAAAAGAAAAATTATTTCTAATAGACTGAAACGACGTCCCTAATCCACTCCACTTATTGTGCAATAATAAATAGAAAATGAACAATTTGACCTTGAGACTTTTACCTTTCTATGGTCATTCATCAACATGATAATCAATAAATATATATATTTATTCGACTAGAGATGAATTATGCTAATTTTAAAGAAGAAAAAACCAAATATTAAAGGGGCCAGATATATAATTAATCCAAGCCCAGTTTTTTGAAATTGGTCCATCAAAATGTTGGCAAGACAAATTATATTTTCAATTATTTTTTTTTGCATCCCGCCGACAATATCAAAATATAGTATTAGTAAACAGCATTCTTT
This sequence comes from Solanum tuberosum, assembly GCF_000226075.1. Lineage (NCBI taxonomy): Eukaryota > Viridiplantae > Streptophyta > Magnoliopsida > Solanales > Solanaceae > Solanum > Solanum tuberosum. The sequence goes on along the minus strand of NW_006239092.1, from coordinate 507,459 downwards.
TTTCCATACTAAAATTTTAAGAATTATTCCCTCCAAATTTTAAGCATTAAAAAATATTTTTCTTTTGAAAAAAGATCTGACAGATAAGCTTGTTGCCCTAATAATAATTCAGAAAATTAAATCCCGTGACCACTGTTTCCATGATAGGAAAAGTACATAACATATCAAGACAATAAAGTCTTCTAAACTTCGAAAGTAGTGAAGAATGGTTGAATACTGATTACTCATTGGCCATATAACAAAAAAGACTATAAAAAATGCAATACTTAATATGTGTGCAATAGGAATAACTTAGTTACAAACTGATTCAAACATCACGATTATATCAAGAAAAAAGAAAGATAACTTACAATGGCATTGAAGCTAAATCGATCCAAGTTTTTCCATTGATCCAAATCATAAGCAGTGAAATGTTTGCAGCAAGCAGAAGCTTGAAGGTGACCTTTTTTAAGTTGTCCACCATTAAAGCTGTCACCTTGTACTCCTCTCACATACCTAATTGCATATTTGCCAGTCATTATTGGGTCCTCCCCTGGTGTCTCTTGACCTCTTCCCCATCTTGGGTCCCTAAATATATTTATATTTGGTGCCCAAAATGTCATACCTATTGCTTGACCTGCATTGTATACTCCCCTTGCCTCTACTCCAATCACCTAATTCAAATTGTCACAAATTAAAATTCACATTTTTACACTACAACATGTTATTTTTTATTTTCTAGGTCATTATATCAAGCGTCTATTATGATAAGTAAACTTAATCTGATGGTGTAAAGATTTCGTATAATGGATGATTATTTCTTTCAACTTTGTTTTACTTGAATTTTAAATGAATCATTAATACTGAAAAATATTTTTTTATTAAAAAGTGGAGTAACAATAATTGAATTTTGAGACACTATAAATTCCCATAGATCCGCCGACACACAATCAAAATGTAGTACTATATTAACCTACATACCTAATGTGTACTTTATATTTCAAGTTACTAATCTCTTTGATCATTCATAAATTGAATAGGAAATAATAATATTTTTAGATATCTTATATGTAAAATTAAATTATCATAAAAATAAGAATATATGGGTAAATTTATTCCGCTCAACTTTACAATTTAAAGCAAAGATAGTTTATATTAAAAAAATAATGTATATGTGTCACTGTTAAAGATAAGGTGTATTTGCTCTAAATCACAAAATTAATAAGGTATATTTATTTTATTTTTTGCTTAAAATTAATAAAATACTATTAGTGCCTTCAAAATCAATTTTGCCCTTATTATTGTTTCTTTTAAGGTGGGAAATGGAGGTAAAAAAATCGAATCCTCACTAACAAGATCAAAGTTCAAATAATCAATCAACTGAACTATAATTTTATTTACGAATTTGACAGAACTCAATAAATCGCGGCTCTAAGAATTCAAAATGCATAAAAGTAAAAAATTAAACAAACAGATTTTTAAATTGGTTACTAACCTGACCAATGCGGTACCATAGATTTTCATCAAAAGTAGCAGCAGTGAGGATAACTTGGGGAAAACTGGTGGCTCCGGCAATACTCCCATTGAAGAAAATACCTTTTCCGGCAGAACCAACGCCGTGTAACGACTCCGACCACCACTCATACGCCGGAATACCGAGTCTGGGTATAGCAGGGGCTGAGTTAACTAGTTGAGATATTTTTTCATCGAGTGTGAGTCGAGAAACAAGGTCTTGTACACGTACACTAATTGGAAGTCCTGTTTGGCAAAATTTTAACGATTTGGTTTGTGGATTCGACGAATCACAAGAGAAGGGTGGCTGAGTTGATTCAACAATCGAAACGAATGATAGACATAAGAGAATAGTAGTAATGAGAGTTGAGATGTGAAGTTTCATTGTGAAGTGAAAAATGGGGGAAAACAGAAGTTGGAGTTGGGAGTGGTACAAAGAGAGGTGAACTTATTTATAAGGGAAAAAAGAAACTAATCTTTTCCTCTATTGTTTCAAAAGAATGATCTAGTTTAATTTAGAACGAAATTTAAGGAAAGAAAGAAATTTTTTTAATTTTATGATTCTAAATTAAAGTTATATCAAATATATTAAAATATTCTTTAATTTTATGGTTTTAAAAAAATTGCATGAAAAATTAAAGTGTAAGTGTTGTTAAAAAAAGAAATAAATTATTCTTTTTGAAACAAACTAAATAGAAACTATACTTTTTGTTTTTCTGGTTGTAAAAGAATATTTCACTAAAGTTACTTTTGATTGTCCAACCATTGAAATGATTTCGTTAGAGTTAATTTTAGCTTTTTTTTTCTTATAAAATCATTGGACTATAAATTTATGTCCTAGAAAGAAAATAATCTCTTTTATTTAAAAAAAAAAAGAAATCTAGATTGGCATGCCATGTCATATTAGTTATTTACTTTTTATATCTTGTAAGATAAAATCTACTAGTTTTGGATATACAATATTTAATTTATCCATTTAGTTTTAAAGCCTAAAGCATTTTGAAATGAGTGTTATTATCTAATGAGGATGATTTTTGGTGCAAATTAATTCGAGTATAGAAAATAATTATTTTATTTTATATTAATTTTGAGCGTGAACTTTTATATCCCTGCAAATCAAGTAAAATTCATGTATTTATAGCTTGAATAAAAATTATTATAAATAAAAAAATATTTTTGACAAGTCATTAAATCTCATATAGTACACATATATGTAAGTTATTTCTTTGTAGTACTTTAATTTTCGACCCATTTTATATCAAGTCAGAGTTATGAGTGGTCAGTATTCATTAGTAACTTTCCCAATTAGAATATTTGATTGATATACTTAAATTAGATGTTTAAATTAAAAAAAATTATGTGTATATCTAAACTTAACATAAATCTTTATCTTAGGTGACTTAAAAATTAAAGAGTAAAAGTACTTTGAAAGTAATTGCATAAGCCATTACTATTCAGAAGCAAACGAAGTAGTTTATTTCTAAAAGTACTTTCAAAAACTTGGTTAAGCATAAGTTGGTGTTCAATATTAATAATTTTTTTTAAAAATGATTAGCTAAATATAAATTATTATGTGTTTTTGAAGTTTTGATCAAATGAGTTACATGGAGGGATCATTTGGTCCATCTCATTATATTGAATTTTTCTCTTTTAATTTTACTTTTATTTAAATAAATAAAATTTTCAAGAAATTATTTAATATCTTATTAAGGAAAAATTAAGAAAAATACTTTTTACTTTATATAAGTGAGTAATATTTGTAAGAAATGTGTCCAAGATAAAACATCATTTATTGTAAAATGAGAGTAGGAAGAATCTTTAGTCTTAATACTTTTTGCTTTGTTAGTTTGTACTTAGTATTTAGGTTTGGTTAGTCATAGTACCAACTTCTCATTCATTATAAATGCATGTATGGAAGAAAGAAAAAAAGAAGGATAAAATAATCTGGTAACCAAACGAGCCCTAATAACTTAGGTGAATACTACATTTGTTTATGTTTTAGTGAGTATAGTGTGGCTTGAATTTCTAAATAATTAGACTATAATTTTCTACTAAACGGAGTTATCTAAATATGAAGGATTTTTAATTTTCTTTTCATAAATTATTTATTATATTAGAATAACATGGATTCCAAATAAACTAAATTCAACGAACAACCCTAAAGAAAAATATTTAAGAACATAAATTAAAGATTATTTTTGTTATTATTCCTTTGAGTATTTTTAAACTATTCTTTAAAAAAATGTAAAGTAGTTAAGAACCTTATTAAAAGAAGGATAAATATGAAAAAAGTTTCAACACTTCTCTAAAACTTAAAAAAATTCTCAACAATTTAATTAACATGAACTAAAGGAAGTTCTAGTTTAGTACTGCTAATAAGTTTCCTACTTATTCTCATATTAAATATTAAATCTTTTTTTTTTCTTGTTATTTTAATCTACGCCAATTTTATACTTATTCTCCTATCTTTATCCCTTTTTCCCGTGTTGTTTTACCTACTCCAATTGTATTGACAATTAACCTTCAACCAGAAAAACAACAACTTCTTCTTCTTCTTCCTTTTTCGTCGTATCAAATTTTATTTTACTAAATGTAACAAAATAATATTTTAGGATAAATTGTAAATAATAATTTTATCTATTATATGGTCTTTTAACGAAAGATAAAAAGTTCAATCAACATTGATACGGAGTCATGTTTTAAAGTAATATAGATTATCATTCGAGGTAATAGTAAATACTCATGTTTTAAGAAATTTATTGGCATATAAGAGTGTAACAGTAAGGATATATTTGAACAATTTATAAAAGTATATGTAAGCTATTTTTGTAATATAGATATATCGTTCTAAATTGCAAAGTGAATGGACATATCGTGCTCTATTCCCAATAACTTTTATCACAATATTTGAAGGTTCAGTTAATTCACTATTAAAGTATCAAGAATTTCTAACTTTAAACACTTTTTGTGGCCATATTTATTAAGATCATACTAATTATTTTATGCGTTCTTGGGTAGAAAAGTTTTGGTTGTCACGTTTTAGAGAAGATTACCAAAATGATCCTTAATATATGGTCGTTGGATTGTTTTGGTCATTGATATATACCCTTTAACAGGAATAATCCTTAATAAATGTAAAAAGTAATCATTTTGATCTCATACTCTTTTAACCAACAACACAAAATAAAAATATTATTAAAACTTAAAATGATCTTGTTAGAGAGCGTTTTACCCTTAAATAGTGTTACAAAATGCAAATATCAAATGTACAATCAGCAACCTAAAACTTAGTAAAATATATAGCGTAAGTTTAAAGAATAATTTTTATGCAGTTGGTGGAGGTAAGCTACACGAGTGAGTTGGACAATGACAATCCATGAGCATTCTAACATAATTAATTGTGGGACTAGTCATATTCATCAGTAGAAAGGATAGGGACTAATCATCCTTTAAAGTTTAAACTATTCAAAATTAAAGTAGAATTTTTTATAAAGGATGATACTTAAGACATGATATTTATTGATAGTACTAATTAAAACAATTACTATTCATCAATTCACTTGTCACATTTAAACTATATTTTGTCATAAACCTAGAGTAGAACTAATTTCTTTCTGCAAATATTGGCAGATTTGGCATATATAAGTCACCTTCCATAATTAATTTTTACTTGCTATTATCTTAATACTAACTAAAAACCTTAGATCTGGGAGATCATAGAGATACAGGAATAGGATACTCCTGATCTCCCACAAGAAGGAAATGTTTCCCTTCATCAATAACTAAAGTACCATCTCGATTAGCCCTAGTGAAGTGTTCACAAGGCTTCACATCAAATGTAACATGGGTATTTGCCCCTGCTTCCAAATTCACACTCTTGAATCCTATCAATGTCTTTCTTGGAACCTCATCCACTGTGTTAGAGTGCTTCAGAAACAACAACACAGGGTGCTTACCAGCCATTTCTCCTTGGTTTTTCACCGCAACTTTAATTGTTATCATCGCGTTGTTACATACTTCTGGTCCAACGTCTGATACAGCAATGTTCAGAACAGAACCGTTTTCAGTTGCCTTGTTGATCTTTGGGTTCTTGAAAAGCAGTTGGTTTTTGCTGACAGAGGCAAATGTGTAAGAGTAATTAGTGTAGCTGAGACCATAGCCAAATTCGAAAACTTTTGGCCCATTGTAGAATCTGTAAGTTCGCCCTGGATATCCACTAGATGATTCAGGTCGCATCCTCATGTCATTCATTGGTACTTTGTTGAACTCCTTGGGGTACCAAGTGACTGGTGATCTCCCCCCTGCAAAATAATGTAGTCTTGCATGTTTAGCAAGTGTTCCAGCAATAGATAACAATTAAACATCATTTGAGGAAATAGAGTAACCACAAGGATTGTTGAAAAATGAACTTCACCTGGATTGTGTTCACCGAAAAGTATCTGTGCTAATGCAGCAGCTCCACCCTCACCAGGATAACCAACCCACAAAATGCCTCCTATTTTTTGGTTGTCCTTTGCAAAAGTTACATCGACTGGACCTCCACACATCAAAACCAGTATAACAGGTTTTGAGGCAGCTTCGGCGATCGCTGTAATGAGTTTCTCTTGCATACCAGGTAGCCCCAATTCTGTCCTATCAAACTTCTCTCTTTCAAGAGTCTGGTCTAATCCCATTACTAGAACAACATAGTCTGCTTTTTTTGCTATATTAACCGCTTCATCTATTGCAGGAGAAGTACAGTTGATGAAATCGCAGCCCGGATGGTACATTGTGTTTGCAACATATCCCTGAAGTCCTTGGAATAATGTAACATTCTTGCAAGAATAGCCTTCATAGTTACCTAGAAGTACTTCAGAATCATTTGCTTTGGGACCTATTACAGCAAGGGATGTTGCTTTCATCTTTGAAAGTGGAAGGAGCCTGTTGGAATTTTTTAGAAGGACACTGCCACTTCTTGCTGCTTCGACGGCTAGTGCCCGGTGCTCTTGACTACAAACCTCTGCTGCAGAAATGTCTCCATATTCCAATTTACTTGGGTCACCGTTGAACAGCCCTAGCCTCATTCTAACGGAGAAGAGATTGTGAAGAGCTCTGTTGATGTCAGATTCTTTTACTTTCTGCTTCTCTAAAGCTGATTTTGTGTATTTCTTCAAGTGGGAACCACAATTCACATCCATGCCTGACATTACATTGCCAAGAACAAAGACGCATTTAGTTTTCATCAACAAAGTTTTCTTAGATTTGAAAGTAATTTCTAGTTGTCATACATTGTTTTGACATATTGTTTCATTATGCATAATAAATGTTCTCTTTTATAATATTTTTTCTTACAAGTAGAATTTGACAACATTCAATCAAGGATCCATTTGGAAAAAAATTCATCTCTACCAAGAAAAGTAATGCATGTTACTTCTCATCTTCCTACATTCATATTGGACAACAGGAAGTACTGAATTTTAATTCACAAATCATAATAGCAGGTGCTTTAGTAATCAACAGAATTTATTAGAAGGACCAGAAAGCATGCTAATAATAGTAATGCACAGATCATCCAGCTTCAGGACAGAATGGACCAAGTCATGGGCATGTCAATGGTCCTGCATTTTACAAAACACGCAAGCTAGAGAATGGGTTATAAACTAATCAGCTTTTTTCTGTTACGACATGCGTTGTGTCACAGCTCACGCTTTAGAATTAAGCAAGACATAATTGATGTGAGGCATTCAATCTTCGATTTCACAAACAAGCAAGACAATGTTTTTTCTACTAATTAGTTTTTTTAGAAAAGTTTGCTCTTTTAACAGCAAAGTAATTGAAACAGACAATAGATCAATTACCAGCTTTGAGGGTAGCAGCTACTGCATCTTCAGGTTCTTTTGCATAATGTTGCTCAGTATACATTTTTTCAACTGCATCACAATCTGATACGATGTACCTTTAAATTACACACAACTATTAGTCTTATATATATGCAGTTAGATTTCACATATGAATGAAATGAAACATGATTCAACATTCTCTTCTATTTTTGGAAAATTACCCTTGGAGACCCCATTTTCCACGGGCAGTAGTTGTCAAAAGATCAAAGTTGGCACAATTTGGGATCCCATTAACAAGATTGTAAGCACACATTACACTGCTGGCTTTCCCTTGTTCCACGCAATTCTTGAAGGGTGGTTCATATGAATCTGCCAAATCTTGCTTCAAGACCTGAACAACTCCATTTATTAGAACAGAAATGGTGCTGACAATCTTGTAGATGTTACTCTTCAAGTGTGGGAATACAACCTCATTTAATAACTTAATTGAATTGTGTCAATCGTCTAATATATCTAACAGTTTATATATGTGGAGATACATAATTAAAATTATTCTAGATATGCAACACATCCTCTCAACAATGCAAACCTTCTTGGATGTGGCATATATATCACAGGGAGCCAAAAGAAGTATTTGTCATTCCAAAAATGGAAATTTCCTCCGTAAACAAACTTAAACATTTGAAAGCTATCAACAAGATAACGCTAAAAGCTAAAATCAATGTACTGCAGCAACAGAGTTAGTTATGACTTACTTGAGCATCGAAGGTGTAACGACTGAAGTTATGCCAATTATCCATATCTTGAGCAATGAAGTGCTTACAACAAGCAGAGGTTTGAAGATGCCCATCTTTAAGCTTCCCACCTTCAAAACTATCCCCTTGAAGTCCTCTTACATAAGCCACTCCATATTTTCCCACCATCATAGGGTCTTCCCCTGGTGTCTCTTGGCCTCTTCCCCACCTTGGGTCCCTGAGTATGTTTATATTTGGTGCCCATAATGTTATTCCCTTTAGCTGACCTGCATTGTACACTGCTCTTGCCTCTCTTCCAATTGCCTACAGAAAGCAACAAGTTGAACAAACTAGTACTAATTTTCTTTTTTCTATCAAACAAAACACATTTCTCTTCTGTCCAATAATTTTATTTCCAACTCAAGTAGATATGATTTTAATACATGTCATTCAATTGTAGGATCATTAAGTTATCTATAATTACTTTCGAATTTTAAAAAATCAAGATAGAATTTAATTAGTTTGTTCCACCTTACCCTTACTCCAATAGAGAGAGATTAATGTGGTGAAAGAAAAAACAGAAATATTAAATTAAGATCAACTAAAAAATAAGAATACGGTAGAGGCAGAGGTGTGAAAGACAAACATGACAACTATAAAGGACCAGAAGGAGTACATTTTATGTGACATTATAGCGTAAACACGATCACGATTCATGAATTCACGTCTGGCTGATATAGATTGACAACCAATACAAAACTAAGCCAATTTATGATGAATTCCGGTGATACGCCCTAAAGTTGAAAAATAATAGAGTAAAATTTATCTTTTAACAAACATGATAACAATGACAGGGCGTACCTGAGCGATACGATACCAGAGATTTTCATCAAAAGAAGAAGCAGTAAGAATGATCTGAGGAAATTGAGTTGCCGCCTTAATGGTTCCATTAAAAAGCGTGCCCTTTCCATGCCTAGAAATGCCGTGTAACCCTTCCGACCACCACTCATAAGCGGAGATACCGAGTCGAGGTATTTCAGGCGCTCCATTAACGAGCTGTAAGATTTTCTCATCTACAGTGAGACGCGAAACGAGGTCGTTTACCCTTTGTGAGATTGGTAACGCAGCGTTGCAGAAGGGAAATGAACTTGTATTTGGGTTGGACGAGTCACATGAAAATGGAGGTTCAGTTGATTCAGTACGGAGCACTAAAATGAAGAAGATAAACGTGGCGGTGAATTTATTAGTTATTGGGTGTTCCATTTTGTTGGTGTTTTTCTGTAGAACAAGTTACTTATATATAATGTACTTGCCTATGGATAAAATTGAATGTAACAATAAATAAAGATACCAATTTACTTAAATTAAATTAGCCAATGATGGATTTGATCCGTGATGCCTATTTAATGCAATCTATACTTAGAAAATACGCCTATTCTTTTCCAATCATTTATGATCGGTGAATTTCATTGAGGATATTTTTGACTGATGTTTGTTACGTAAATTTGACGATGGAGAATTAAGAGAGCTTCACAATTAATAGAGCCGTAAAACAGTTAAGACTGATTGGTCATCATTTGTTGAAAAAAAGAGGAGAAGAAAGATTGATTATTGTCGTAATTAATTTTCAAATGTAGTTTTTAAATATTTACCCTTCCTTTTTTTTTCCTACAATGTTTGATATTCACATTAGAGTCTGATTAATTCGAATGCATGGTGCATAGGACCCATTCAAGGTGAAGTGCTCCTTACCCAAGACTTTTTTTATGTCCAAAGACTCGAATTCAAAAACCGTGCGTTACTTCTTTTTAGTGGTCACTCAGGAAACTTGTCATTTTTGCTATTAAAGCTACAAATCGTAAATGGAGTGAAGGCATGCATGAAGTGGAAAACATTAGGTGACCACCTTCCTATGTTTTGTGAGTGGATCATAGCAACGGTGAATTAGGTCACATCACTATAGGAGTAGTGTGACAAAATTAGCCAATGAAAATTCACTTTAGTTTATGAAAAATTGGATTTTTTTATTTTTTTTGACAACTATCCATGTTTATTCCTTTACCGTTGCCAATATAATCTTGCAATGTTCCAAAATGCAAAATGATGATCTATTTGCAATATTTCTTTTATCATTCAGTCATTTTATGTTCCTTCTTGATCTTCTTTTTCTTCTTTTTGATCTCCTTCGTCATCTTAATATTTCTTTTGTTATCCACTTTCATCTTCATTGTTGTAATATCTATATCATCAACGTCGTTGTCATTATCAATGTTTGGCATAGTTATCGTATATAGTCTTAAAATTGTTTCTCCTTCTTCAACTACATATATTCATGACATAAATGGCTTGATCCTAACTTCATCAGTTGATCATCTTCAACATCTTTCCATGAATTTCATGGTAAGGATTATTATTGCTTTGAATTTCCTTTTCTGAGATGCATTTTTTGCATATGAAAAATTGGATTGATATGTTTTTGAATTGACTCATAAGTATTTTTCAGAGTTTATTTTTTTAATTTGATATGTTATATATAATCATGATAAGGGAAGAAAATAATTTTATAAGGTACTACTTTACAAAAAAATCAAACAAATAAAACTTAGTAAAAATTGAGTAAGTTGGGTGATGATCCGAACTATAGATTAGTTCAGTTCAATTTCTTTCTACCCAAATAGCTTTTGAGTGGATGAATAACGTGTTTATTTATTAATTCAATTTATTTTGACTTATTCAAATTTAATTGAACTCGTTCACTTGATGTCTTATGATGGCAAAACAACAAATATGTTCTCCTAATCACCATTTGACTCAAAACATTTTACTTTTTTTTTTCCGAATTAAACGCAATTATTCAGTCCTATAGCCTTTCAAAATACATGTCATGTTTTTTTTAATGTACAAGTACGAATGGCAAACTTTTGTGGGGAATTTCTCCCTAACGCCTTCTTGACTTTGACACACTGATAAGACTTTTTAGTGATGATTCTTACTGATAAGGAATGTAGTAGGATGCATTGAAAAATAATAATCTGAGCCTAAGGATACAATGGCCTCAAGGTTTTGAACTGAAAAACTAAATTCAAGACTGAAGTTTTGAACTAAAAAATATAATCACGACACAATGTAATAAACTGAAAACTGAAATTCAAACACATTGTTAGTTTATTAATTGGATTGATTTTCTGAAGAAGCAGAAGCAAAGTATCCCTGCTTTTTTGTTTATCGGAAAAATGGTACAGATAAATTCTTATAAGGTCAAGGACACACGTTTTAGCTTAACTCGTTAGATCCGGTTATTAGCAGTTGAATATTGCAGGCAACATGCATGTTAGTGTCGTTAGTGATGTAAATCAAAGACGAGAAGGGGAAAAAGAAAAATTGAATACCTTGGCGAGAACATAGAGTATGACACTAAATTACTGGATAAGTCACCTTCCATAATTAATTTTAACTTGATATTTACTTAGATCTGGGAGATTATACAAACACAGTAACAGGATACTCCTCATCTCCCACAAGAAGGAAATATTTCCCTTCATCAATAACAAATGTACCATCCCTATTGGCCCTAGTGAAGTGCTCACAAGGCTTCACATCAAATGTAACATGGGTATTTGCCCCTGCTTCCAAATTCACACTCTTGAATCCTATCAATGTCTTTCTTGGAACCTCATCTACTGTGTCAGAGTGCCTCAGAAACAACAATACAGGGTGCTTACCAGCCATTTCTCCCCCGTTTTTCACCCCAACTTTAACTGTTATCATCGCGTTGTTACATACTTCTAGTCCAACGTCTGATACAGCAATGTTCAGAACAGAACTGTGTTTAGTTACTTTGTTCCCCTTCGGGTTCTTGAAATGCAGCTGGTGTTTGCTGACAGAGGCGAATGAGTAAGAATAATTAGTGTAGCTGAGACCATAGCCAAATTCGAAAATTTTTGGCCCATTGTAGAATCTATAAGTCCGCCCTGGATATCCATAGGATGATACAGGTCGCATCCTCATGTCATTCATTGGTATTTTGTTGAACTCCTTGGGATACCAAGTGACCGGTAATTTCCCCCCTGCAAAGTAATGCATTATTGCATGTTTAGGATGCTCCCAACAATAGATAATAATTAAACATCATAATAGAGTAACCACAAGAATTGTTTAAAATGAACTTCACCTGGATTGTGTTTACCGAAAATAATCTCTGCTAATGCAGTAGCTCCACCCTCACCAGGATAACCAACCCATAAAATGCCTCCTATATTTTGGTTGTCCTTTGCAAAAGTTACATCAACTGGACCTCCACACATCAAAACCAGTATAACAGGTTTTGAGGCAGCTTCGGCAATCGCTGTAACGAGTCTCTCTTGCATACCAGGTAGCCCCAATTCCGTCCGATCAAGCTTCTCTCTTTCAAGAGTCTGGTCTAATCCCATTACTAGAACAACATAGTCTGCTTTTTTCGCTATATCAACCGCTTCATCTATTGCAGCAGAAGTACAGTTAATGAAATCGCAGCCTGGATGGTACGTTATATTCTCAACATATCCCTGAAGTCCCTGGAGTAATGTAACATTCTTGCAAGGATAGCCTTCATAGTTACCTAGAAGTACTTCAGAATCATTTGCTTTGGGACCTATTACAGCAAGGGATGTTGTTTTCATCTTTGAAAGTGGAAGGAGCCTGTCAGAATTTTTTAGAAGGACAATGCCATTTCTTGCTGCTTCAAGGGCTAGTGCCCGGTGCTCTTGACTACAAACCTCTGCTGCAGAAATGTCTCCATATTCCAATTTTCTTGGGTCACCGTTGAACAGCCCTAGCCTCATTCTAACAGAGAAGAGATTATGAAGAGCTCTGTCTATATCAGATTCTTGTATTTTCTGCTTCTCTAGGGCTGATTTTGTGTATTTCTTCAAGTGGGAACCACAATTCACATCCATGCCTAAAATTTCATTGCCAAGAACAAAGCCGCATTTAGTTTTCATCAATGATGTTTTCTTAGATTTGAAAGAAATTTCTAGTTGTCATACATTGTTTTGACATATTGTCTGATTATGCATAATAAACGTTCTCTTTTGTTACATTTTTTCTTACAAGTAGAATTTGACTATATTCAATCAAGGATCCATCTGAAACAAATTTCATCTCTACCGAGAAAAGTCATGCATGCTACATCTTTCCTACATTCATATTGGACAACAGGAAGTATTGAATTTCAACTCACAAATAATAATAACAGATGTTTTAGCATGTAAATACTATGCCAGAAAAATCTCAAATAGATCAATAGTACCAAAGAGAAGAACTTTTGGAAAAATGACATAGCATTTATAAAAAGGGCCAGAAAGCATGCTAGTAGCAATAATGCACAGACCATCCAGCTTCAGGACAGAATGGACCAAGTCATGGGCATGCAATGGTCCTGCATTTTACAAAACATGCTGCACTAGAGAATGGGTTGTACAGTAATCAACTTTTTTCTGTCGCGACATGTACGGTGTCACACTTCACACTTTAGAATAAAAAGTGCCAAGACATAATTGATCAGAGGCTTTCAGTCTTCGATTTCACAAACAGGAACCTATTGTTTTTTTTCTACTTATTAGTTTTTCAGAAAAGTTTGCTCTTTTAGCAGAAAAGTAATAGAAACAGTCGATAGATCAGTTACCAGCTCTGAGGGTAGCAGCTACTGCATCTTCAGGTTCTTTAGCATAACCTTGGTGAGTATACATAATGGCAACTGCATCACAATCTGATACAATGTACCTTTAATTACATGTAACAATTAGTCTCATAGATATGCAGTTAGATTTCATGTACGAATGAAATGAAACATGATTAAACATTCTCTTCTATTTTTTGGAAATTACCCTTGGAGACCCCATTTTCCACGGGCAGTAGTTGTTAAAAGATCAAAGTTGGCACAATTTGGGATCCCGTTAACAAGATTGTAAGCACACATTACACTGCTGGCTTTCCCTTGTTCCACGCAATTCTTGAAGGGTGGTTCATATGAATCTGCCAAATCTTGCTTCAAGACCTGGATAACTCCATGTATTAGAACAGAAATAGTGCTAACAATCTTGTAAATGTTACTCTTGAAGTGTGTGAATACAACCTCATTTAACAACTTAATTGAATTGTGTGAACTGTCTAATCTAAAAGTTTCCTCTCACGTGCGAACCTTCTTGGTTGTGGCATATATATCACAGGGAGCCAAAAGAAGTATATTTGTCATTCCAAAAATGGAAATTTCCTCCGTAAACAAACTTAAGCTATCAACAAGATAACGCTAAAATGAATGTGCAGCAGTAACAGAGTTAGTTAAGACTTACATGAGCATCAAAGGTGTAACGACTGAAGTTATTCCAAGTATCCATATCTTGAGCAATGAAGTGCTTACAGCAAGCAGAGGTTTGCAGATGCCCATCTTTAAGCTTCCCACCTTCAAAACTATCCCCTTGAAGTCCTCTTACATAGGCCACTCCATATTTTCCCACCACCATAGGGTCTTCCCCTGGTGTCTCTTGACCTCTCCCCCACCTTGGATCCCTGAATATGTTTATATTTGGTGCCCATAATGTCATTCCCTTTAGCTGACCTGCATTGTACACTGCTCTTGCCTCTTTTCCAATCGCCTACAGAAAACAACAAGTTTAACTAACTAGTAATAGTAATTTTTTGCGCTTCTTTTATCGAACAAAACATTTTCGATGTCCAACAACTCATTTTCCTACTTCACAAAACCATGTCCTTCAAGTAGAAATGACAGAGCCATAGTACGTACCTGAGCGATGCGATACCAGAGATTTTCATCAAAGGTGGAAGCAGTAAGAATGATTTGAGGGAACTGAGTTGCAGCTTTAATGGTGCCATTGAAAAACGTGCCTTTTCCATGCCTAGAAACGCCGTGTAATCCTTCCGACCACCACTCATAGGCGGAGATACCGAGTCGAGGTATTTCAGGCGCTCCATTAACGAGCTGTAATATTTTCTCATCTACAGTGAGACGCGAAACTAGGTCGTTTACCCTTTGTGAAATTGGTAACGAGTTGTTGCAGAAGGGAAATGAACTTGTATTTGGGTTGGACGAGTCACATGAAAATGGAGGTTCAGTTGATTCAGTACGGAGGAAAAGGAGCACTGAAATAAACGTGACGATGAATTTATTAGTTATTATTGGGTGTCCCATTTTGTTGGTGATTTTAATGCTGTTTCTTCTGTAAAACAAGTCACTTATATAATGTACTTGCCTATGGCTAAAATTAAATGTAACAATACGTAAAGATACCAATTTACTAAAATTAGCCAATGATGAATTTAATCCGTGACGCCTCTTCTTTTTCAATCATTTATGATCGGTGAATTTCACATATTTTGAGGATATGTTTTCTATTTGAATTTGATGGTAGAGAATTAAAAAAGTTTCACAATTACTATAATCGTAAAACAGTTACGACTTACTGGTCACTATCCGTTGAAAAAGAAGGAGAAGAAAGATTGATCATCATCTAATTAATTTTCAAATATAATTTTTAAATATTTAATATTAATATTAAGAAGATGAATTAATTTTATCCTAATTTTGGTTTCCAGCCAGCTCAATGTCCTTTTTTGCAAAATAAACCTTGGATATGTGGAGCTCCTTTTATTTTATCTAGAATAGTGACAAGGTCTACTTCATATTGCTACATTCTACTTGTTCTAAAAAAAAATATTGAAATCTACTTTCTTCCTTTTTTTTTATTTTTTCATTCGATGGAGTCTGATTAATCTAAATTCATATAGCGTAAAACTCATTTAAAGGGAAATGCTCCTTACTCAATATTTTTCTATATTTGGGGCTCTAGTTAAGAGAATAATGACCTCATCCGTTGCATTACGTTTTTGGTGTACTTCCATTCTTTTTGGCTTATCTTCCACTGAGGAAACTTGTCAATTTTGCTACTATTAAATCTGCAAACCGTAAATGGAGTGAAGGCTTGAAGTGGAAAGCATTTGGTGACCACCTTTCTATGTTTTGTGAGTGGATCATAGCAACGGTGAGTTAGGTCACATCACTATATATAGGAGCAGACGTGGCAAAATTAGCCAATGAAAATTTGTTTCGTTAATACAAAAAATGAGTTAATATATTATTTGAATTGACTCATAAGTATTTTTTAAAAAATATTTTTTATTTGATATGTTATAATGTATAATTATAATAAAGGAAGAAAATAGTTTTACAAGGTAGGACTAATTTACAAAAAAAAAAATCAAACAAATAAAACTTAGTAAGAATTGAGTCAGTTTGGTTATGAAACAGATTTAAGATTGGTCGAGCACAATTTATTTCAATCTTTCCAAGCTGATGCAAATGTATAGAAAGATTGATTATCATCGTATTCCTAATTAATTAATGTATCCATGTACAAAGACTTAAATGCACAAGCAAAAGGAAATTCCTAAAATACCCTGACCAGGGTAAACAAAGCAGTCAAACTCGTAAGAACCACCGCTGCTACTGTCTGGTTTCTCCGACGGCTCTCCTTTATATCTCTAACAACCATCTCCCGCTATTGTTCTCTTCTGTTCTGTTCTATTGTGTTGTTTCTTTCTTTCCCATAGCAGGTACTATTGAGAAATGAGTCACTTAACCATGCTGATTAGTTGGCTAACAGTTCTGAATAGTTAGCTGATAAGTGTAATTAGATATAACTAATTTTGTTACTGTGATTCTGTTACTCTGTGACAGCTGTACATTTGTGATAGGTTGATACAGTAGTTAGTTAGACTGTAGCTTAGCTATATATATGTATGTACAGTGCAATGTAAACTAACTTCTCACAATAATGAAATGCTCATAGCTTGTTTCCCTTTTTCTTCTTCCCATCCAAACGTGTTGTTCATGGTAGAAGAGTAGATATTTTCTCATGGTATCAGAGCTTCGAATCACCAGTTGATTCATCCATTGATTGATCCTCACTTCACTGCGTCTTTGTGATACTCTATTTTTTCTTCCGCAATCTGAATTTCTGGGAAAATGGTGAGCACAGATACAATCGACGATGTTGAGAAGAATCGCAATCATCCCTTATATCTCATGCAGTCTGACTCTCCAGGATCTATGTTGACGACAGTCCAGCTCACAAGTATGGAGAATTATTCGTTATGGAGTCGATCAATGCTCCTAACTCTTCGAGCCAAGAGCAAAACAGGATTTGTTTTCGGAACCTGTAAAAAGAGTGACTATGCTGCTGCTTTGGGAGAACAATAGGAAAAGTGCAATGCATTTGTCCTGTCATGGATTTTGAACTCAGTTTCGAAGGAGTTGATGAATGGTATCATCTATGCATCTGATGCTGCAACTGTGTGGGCAGATCTGAAAGAAAGGTTCAATAAAGTAGATGGATCGCGAGGCTATCAGCTTTATCGCGAGATCTGCACCATCACACAAGGTACCTCATCTGTTTCTGCTTATTTCACTCGATTGCGACTTCTTTGGGACGAATTTGATGCTATCGTAGCTCCACCTTCATGTGGATGTGATAAATCAGTAGTGTATGCTAGTCATTTTGTCACGCTCTGAGCCTACACCCTGGGCGGGACCGGCACCCGGAGACCATTGCTGGCCCCAAGTGAACCCTTGGCCTGACTTTCTTAACTCAGCGGAAACCTAACTCAACAGAATAACTCAATGCCATGCAAAGACATATAACAACTTAACTGATGAAATCTGGTCCAAAAAGGCAACTCGAGTCTCAAAATAGAATATTTACATATATACATAGATGAGAGACTCAATACTAACTGACTGACTGTCTATGAAGCCTCTAAAAATACGGAGATGGATGTTGGGACAGACCCCGCAACACCCTAATAAAACAAAACTAAGAACACAAAATAATTGAGTCCTCCGGAATGCAAGGAGGCTCACCACTGACTTTGGAGTGCTCAGCTGGATCAACGACGTGCTGGATGCTGATCCTGGGTACCTGTGTCTGCATCACAATAAGATGCAGGCCAACTGGCATCAGTACATGGAATGTACGAGTATGCGAGCTGGAAAACTAAGCAACATAGGCTAGAAGGAAATCTGGAAGAAACTGAAAAGCTTACATGGCTTAAACTCAACTCAACCTGACTGACTTCTTTCAATATAAGGCAATTTAAAACAAGTGCGATATAAAGAAAGACTGTTTTAAACTTGCTATAAACTCTGTGTGTATACAAAGATACAATTAAGCCTGAGATGTATATAGGAATACAACTGAACTGATGTATATAAAAATACAATGCCTTTTGTGTATGAAAATACAATAACTGATGTGGGAGTTTCTCTAACTGACAACCATCACATAAGAGCTATAGTGATGATACATCGATCGACCTCACGCTGCCAGAGCATCCTATACCTGGCCAAAGGTATAAGACCTGAACTGCCTAATGGATCCACTAGTCTATCTGGAAAAGGATTCATCTAAAAAGTATGATCCTTTTCTACCCATGGTGGCTAACATGGTTCTATGGGGGCTGTGGGTTCCCTTGAACGCTCCCCCAACTCGGTGACTCGATACTACTCCAAAAAATGTACTGGCTCTTATGTTTTAAAACATATGTCTTCCTGCTGATTGAGATAATTACTCAAAAAAAAAACTAGCCCGAAGGCTCTTTTGAAATCTCAGTTTCCAACCTTGTTTAAATGTAAAAACATTTCTTTAAAACTTTTTTGGAAATACATAGTTCCCTAATAACTTAGAGAAAACTACTCAACTTGATTTTCTTGACTTAACTTGAAACTCTATACTCTTTGCTTGACTTGCAACTTGAGCCTTAAAATGAAGTTGAAACATTCAATAAAGACTCTTGAACAACTTAAAAGACTTGCTCGGACTTACTTCTTAACTTCACTTGACTTTGATTCAAACTCGCCTTGAATTGAGTTATGCATTCAAGGTATATGATCACGTGTTTATAGATGAGTTCGGGAGGTTTAAATGTACCTTAGAGTGTTGAAAACAACTAGGAAACATAGGTACAATACCATGGAACATGCATGAGAAAGTATGAAAAG
>NW_006239092.1:478862-487846 GCF_000226075.1 Solanum tuberosum | reverse complement strand
GGACGGATTTCCTGCCAACTGCCCAACTTCCAAAGGGCATAACTCACTCATACGAACTCGGAATTGAGCAAACTCGGTGGCGTTGGAAAGATCATTTCACGAACTTCGCAACCATAACTGGAACTACTCCTAAATCATCCTGATATATAAGTTATGATGGCTCAAAGTTGGCCAAAAACTCACCTTTTTCCCATACTTAGCCAAATTTCCAGATTTCCAAAATTCAATCCAAAAATGAAAATTTCAAATTCTTAAGCCTCTCCATAGACATTTCACATTGCCGGATGTTACACATTTGCAGTACATGAAGCTATTTGCTTTTTTGATGGGATTGAATGAGTCGTATAGCCAGGCTCGTAGCCAAATCCTAATGATGATTCCCTTACCTTCTGTAAACAAAGCCTACTCGATGGTGATCTCTGATGAGAGCCAAAGAGTCACAGCAGGCTCTTACTCAAGAGGAGATTTAGGTATTCCTACAACTTTCTATGCTGGTAAGGATGTAGGTGCTTCTACCTCTCAAAGGCAATTTGCTGGTAGTAGTTCATCATTTGAAAGTGATGTTGGTGCTTCCACTTCAGCTACATTGTATGCTAGTAGACCTAATCAACAACAGTCATTCTATAAGCAGAAGAGGGATTATACTTTACTATGTGATGTCTGTAAGATGAAAGGGCACACTAAAGATACATGTTATCGGGTTGTTGGATATCCACATGACTACAAATTTAAGAAGAAACCTGGACCTCCTGCAAGATATGGCAGCAATGGAAATGGAAATAGGATGGCTCATGTAAATGTTATTGAGGATAATTGTGGCAGTGGACCAGCAACTCCTGTATTTACACAAGAGCAATATAGTCAGCTCCTCAGGATGTTAAATAAGGAGAACAATGATATTCCAGCTGTTAATCAAGTAGGTACAAATAATTTATTTTCCATAGGCACTAACTAAAGCATTGGGTAGTGGACTCTGGTTTAACAAAGCATACTACAGCATCTCTAGATGAACTATTTGATATAGTAGGTTTAAAACAAGGTGATCAAACACATGTACAATTGCCTAATGGTGACACTACTTTAATATCCCATATTGGTAGTTACAATTGGGGTAATGGTGTTGTACTGACCAATGTTCTAGTAGTCCCTGACTTCCATTATGATCTACTTTCTGTGTCTCAATTGACCAAACAACTTCATTGCTCAATAAGTTTTTTCCCTGAGTTTTGTGTTTTCCAGGACCTCTCAACTGGGAAGGTCAAGGGGATTGGTAAGGAGACTGGAGGTCTTTACTTTCTGTTGAATAAAGGTGTTGAAGATGGAAGCCACTTGAATAAAGCTGTGACATCTCAGGTTGAACATAATGCAGAAGCTACTACTGCAAAGTTAATGAATTTCAAAAACACCAAGGAGGATCACTTGATATGGCATGGGAGACTTGGTCACCCTTCTTTTTCTACTTTGAGGAAACTGATGCCCACTGCAGATAGTCATGTAAATGATTGCTTAATCTGTCCATTAGCTAAACAAACAAGACTTTCATTTCATGTATCATCTACTAGAAGTAGTTCTATATTTGACTTGCTCCACATTAATGTTTGGGGTCCATATAGGGTTAATACTCATGTTGGTTACAAGTACTTTCTAACTGTAGTTGATGATTGTTCTAGAATCACATGGTTGTATTTGCTGAAATTGAAATCTGATGTTTTCACAGTCTTAAGGTGTTTCTTTCAAATGGTTAAAACTCAATTTGATCATTGTGTAAAGATTGTTAGATCAAATAATGGAAGTGAATTCTTCAATATTGAATGCAATACATTATTTGAGTCCTTGGGCATCATTCATCAAAGTAGTTGTCCCCACACTCCACAACAGAATGAAGTGGTGGAAAGAAAACATAGACATGTATTAGAAGTAGCAAGGGCCATCAGATTTCAAAGTGGTCTACCTATCAAGTTTTGGGGGGAATGTGTGTTATCTGATGTGTACTTGATCAACAGACTACCTACTCCTACTTTACAATGAAAGTCACCTTATGAAGTACTTTACAAGAAAAAACCCAACTTTTTAGATCATCTCAGAACCATTGGCTGCTTATGTTTTGCTACCACACTTCAGAGAAAAGATAAATTCTCTGCCAAGGCTGATGCTTGTGTTCTCCTGGGATATTCACTCACTCAAAAGGGTTATCTTTTCAATCATGTTGCTGATAAAAGGTTCTTGGTTAGTAGAGATGTGGTGTTCAAAGAATCATTATTCCCATTCAAGTCCTTGCACAAGGATTCCTCACTAAATTTGTTTCCTGACACTTCCCAGCTATCAGAGTTAGATGCCATAACTAATTCTGCACCTGACATTCAAGTAATACCTACCATGATAGAGGACGACAGTGATGATGGAATGATGCACAATGTCATTGCAGGTACTAGTGAGAGGACTCATGATGATGTTGAGGAGCCTGTAATCATGCATGCAGGCACTAGTGAGAGGACACAGGATGATGTTGAGGAACCTGTAATCATGCCTCCTATTATAAAGCAGAGTTGTGATCAAGCCAGCTTGGCATCAAGATTATTTGACTACTACTAGAAGACATTATATCAAGATCAACAACCTCACTCCTTGTCTAACTATGTCTCTTATCAAAGTATATCTCTTGAATACATGGCTTGTTTAAGTAGGTTTTCAGCTGTTGCTGAGCCCAATTCTTATGAAGAAGCAGTGCAAGATGTAAAGTGGATAGATGCAATGCAACATGAACTTCAAACTCTTGCAGATAATGGGACTTGGAACCTAGTTCCTTGGCCACAGGGTAAGCCTGTGATAGGGTGCAAATGGGTTTTTAAGATCAAATACAAAATGAATGGTGAATTGGAAAGGTATAACGCCAGATTGGTAGCAATGGGTTATAGCCAAACAGCTGGTATAGATTATCAGGAGACTTTTTCACCAGTAGTAAAGATGGTGACAGTAAGGACCATTGTTGCATTAGCTGCTGCAGAAAATTGGTGTTTATACCAAATGGATGTCTACAATGCCTTCTTACAAGGTGATCTCACAGAAGAAGTGTTCATGGAATTGCCTAAAAGACTATCAGTAGCACCAGATCACACACAACCTATGGTATGCAAACTTGTAAAATCCCTTTATGGCCTTAAGCAGGCCTCAAGGCAGTGGAATTTCAAACTTAGAGAAGCATTATTGCAATCTGGATATAGTCAAACTCATTTGGATTATTCCTTATTCACTAAGAGACAAGGTGCTGGTTTGGTTATCATCTTGGTGTATGTTGATGACCTTCTTATCACAGGCAACAATGCAACACTTATTCAAGACACTAATGAGGTTCTTCATAAATGGTTCAAGATCAAAAACCTTGGAGAGTTGAAATTCTTTTTAGGGATTGAATTCAGCAGATCAAAAAAGGGCATTCTCATGAGTCAAAGAAAGTATGCATTGGAATTATTGGTTGAAGCTGGTGTCACTGCAGGCAAACCAGCCATTACTCCTCTAGAGTGCAACATCAAACTCACTACAGCTTCTGCAGAAAGCTGTGGTGAGGAGGAATTGTTTCATGATGTTTCTCAGTATCAACGAATGATTGGTAAATTGTTATACTTGACTATTACTAGGCCGGATATTGCCTACACTGTACAAACCTTGAGTCAGTTCTTGCAAAGACCTAAAGTCCAACACTGGCAAGCAGCTCTTAGGGTCTTTAGGTATATCAAGAATCAACCAGGCTTGGGACTTCTCATGTCTTCATAAAAGGATATGTGTCTAACTGGTTTCTGTGATGCTGATTGGGCTGCATGTCCAAATACCAGAAGATCTGTAACATGGTACTTGTTGAAATTAGGAGACTCTCATTTCTTGGAAATCCAAGAAACAAACCACAGTTTCAAGGAGCTCTGCCGAGGCAGAGTATAGAAGCTTGACCTATTTGACAGCTGAGATTGTTTGGGTAACAAATTTGCTGAAGGAATTAGGCATTAAGATTAAACAGCCAGTCAGTGTGTTCTGTGATAGTAAAGCAGCAATTCAAATTGCTTCAAACCCTGTATTCCATGAACGAACCAAGCACATAGAGATCGATTGCCACTTCATTAGAGAAAAAATTCAACAAAGACTGATCAACACATTGTACATTCCTACTAAAGATCAGCAAGCAGATATATTGACTAAAGCTCTGGGAAGATTACATCATGATTTTTTGCTATCCAAACTTGGTGTTCTGAATGTTTTCACCACACCTAGTTTGAGGAGGAGTATTGAGAAATGAGTCACTTAACCATGCTGATTAGTTGGCTAACAGTTCTGAATAGTTAGCTGATAAGTGTAATTAGATATAACTAATTTTGTTACTGTGATTCTGTTACTCTGTGATAGCTGTACATTTGTGATAGGTTGATACAGTAGTTAGTTAGTGTTATGAATCTTTAGGGAAGGATCGATTCACAAGGCGATATATAAATCAGCTTGTAAAGGGAGGCTGAAACCTTAGAGTTCATTAAAAGAGAGAACTCCGATCTCTTCAGCTCTTTAAAGGGAGACAGAAACCTTAGAGTTCAATGGAATAGAGAACTCCGATCTCTTGCTTTTTGCTTAATTATGAGTTACTGATTTATTCATCAAAAGCCCCTTTAAATAGGAGTCTTATTACATCAATAGGAAGTCTAATTCTTATGAAAATAGGAGACCTAAATCCTATTCCAAACTAATAACTATAACTTAACATAGTCCTTATGAAACTCTAAAACTAAACCCTATTCTAGAATAATAAATAAAACAACTAAAAATATAATTAAATACTTAAATTAATGACTTCCAACGCATCCCTTACAGTTAGACAGTAGCTTAGCTATATATATGTATGTACAGTGCAATGTAAACTAATTTCTCACAATAATGAAATGCTCATAGCTTGTTTCCCTTTTTCTTCTTCCCATCCAAACGTGTTGTTCATGGTAGAAGAGTAGATATTTTCTCAGGTACTATACCAAAATTTTCGTTTTAATTTCTTCCATTAGGTTTTTGCTCAACCTTACTATTTCTATTTTGGTTTCTAAGCAACTCTATTGTTAAATATCTATGTCCAGAGTATGTTATGGGATTGATTGTGGTAGTTGTATGAAGAAACAAAAATACAAACTTTAGCTCATTCTAAGTTATGCTCATGGCGAAAAGACAGAAACTTTCCATTAATTTTGCTTTAAAAAAGGTAATTGATGCTACAAGACTTGTGCTTTATGTATTTGTCTCATACGTTGATTTGATGAAACTGTTCTACTGTTCTAATATTTAGTGTCCTTGCACTCAAGAAGATCACATTAGTCAGTTGCCTGATGATATTCTGGTTCATATACCGTCTTTCCTTACCATTAAGGAAGCAGCATACACTAGTCTCCTCTCTAAGCGGTGGTTACCCTTGTGGACAGCTGAGTTGACTTAAGGCATTTATCACCTGAAACCAAATCTGATCTTTCACAACTCTTCGACTTAAAATCTCACAGTTCGTTTGGTATGGAGGTATGGCTGCAGAATGGAATTTTGATTCTCGCATTTCATTGGTATCAGTAATTCTGCCGGGGACTTGTTGTTGACCGATTCCCCTGTCAATCAACATTTTCATTTCATAAACATTTTGTTGTACAATGACTATCTTGCTCTAAAACTTGTTCTAAAACTACTTGTACTGTAAACCCACTTGTCCTCATTTTGTGAACCAATTTCAAAACAGAACAAGCCAGCAATAAGGTTGAGAATTAAGTTGCCATTGGTAGAGGATAGGTAATCGTATGAAGGATGAATAGAGTAGAATAGAGGCTGTGGAGATAAGGACTTGGACAATGTTGTTGCGAATTAAGATAAACACTTGGTAGGAGGATCATCAGGAGTTGGTATTCCAACTAAATGACTACGAGGAATAGGTGTTTGAATTGAGAACACTTGAGGTAGAGGTTTTATGTTGGGAAACAAGCTATTTTTGAAGAGGAAAGCTGACCCTTTTTTAAGAAAATAAATTTCAAATAGTGAATGGTGAGATAGAAATAGTATTGTGATAAATTAATAGAACCTCGTTTAGTGTAGAACAGTTTTTTCATCAATACAATGTTCACAGACTCCAGCTGAGTATTTCATTGGTAAATCAATTCTAGGTTTGAAAGTTCCTTTGGATTCCTATGTATATGGACCTGGTATGGGATGAAGTAACGGGGTAAATGTCTAGTTTATCTTATTTTCTGTAATTCAGCTATTGAGATTGCCTTGGAGTCATAGTCATCTCTCTTGCAGATGGAAGTCACAAGTCTTTGGTGGCAAAATTCTTGGTCAACTAGTAATTATTTGTAAAAGTTCTGCAGCCTAATTGATAGATTCCCTGAATAGAACTTTCATTTTGATATTATCTAATTCGGCGATTATTTATTTCCCAGCACACCAACCATTTACTTCATATACCTTGAGTTTATTGGCCTAGGAAAAGATATTGTAAAAGGAAAAGTAGGGTAGTAGTCATTCATTTCCTCTGGAACTCATTGCCTTGAGACATGAAATAACTTTTGAAACTTTATGTGTAAGCACATTGAATGTGCACATCTTGAACAACATTTGGATAGTTGAAAATTAACTGTTGGTTTAATGTTTTTCCACATTGTTTCAGAGAATTACTTAATCTAAGTTTTTTCTTAGAATGCTAACCTGAAATGTGATCATAAGCAGGGAAGTTGAAACTCGAGATCGTAAATGGATTCGAGTACCATTCTGATCACCTCTTTCATGGGAGATGAAGAGCATTCTTCCTTTGCGAATACCGACTTCACTCGGGCTAAAACAGAATGAATCCAATCTGGGATAAAACATTTGGTTCCTAAAACGTGAGGTGAGCTGCTGATTCTACTATTGGATAACAGTCAAGAACAAGAATCCTTTAAATTTACTTCGAAGTGATATTTGAATAAAGTTACCTGGTTTTAATGTTGGAAAAGAAAATCATTTGAGATTTTGAAGGGTTAGAGAAAAGTTGAATGCTTTGAGTTTGAAGCAATCAAGGAAATAAGAACAAAATACGAACAACTCCAAAATTCTCTTATCTAAAAGTATTTTGTTGTTTGAACAAATTTGAAATGGAATTATAAATGTTCACAACAGCTTCTTTGGTCTCCTTGATCAAAATAGCAGAAGATATATGATTAGATGTTTTTGTTGAGAATATAATTAAATACAGTAATAAAAGTATGCTCTCTCTAACAGCTTAAGCTTTTAGATGAGATGATCACACACTTCAACATGATATCAGAGCAGACAGAGGCCCTGAGATCGAATTTCACCGCCAACCCAAATCAAAAAAGTATTTCCACGTGCTTGGCCCATGAAAAAAAAAAACCAGGTCCGCACGTGAGGGGGCGTGTTGAGAATATAATTAAATAATAAAAGTGTGTTCTCTCTAACAACTTAAGCTTTTAGATGAGATGGTCACACACTTCAACAGTTTTCGACGTTTATATTTTAAGTTATGAATGTCGGGAGGAGCAACTAGAGATGCTGTACGAGGGATGGAAAATTTATACTTTTGTTCTAGGCTATTTCTTTAACGAGTTACTACTTTGGTGGTTATTTATGCATTCAGTTCATGGTTGATCAAAAAGATGGATGCTAAGTGGTAGAGATACCCAGAAAACATAATAAATAGTTCCAATGAGGGAGTTAAGTGGAGCTATTTTGCTCGGACTCTTCAAAAATGTTCAACGGGTGCATGTCGAATCCTCCAAAAATAGTGTATTTTTGAAGGATCTGACATAGGTGCGGGCGTGCGGCAACATTTTTGGAGAGTCCAAGCAACTTAGAAGTGGAGAGGAGACCAGATCTTTAGTTCCATTCTGGGCGACTTTGGGACCAATTGACCTGAATACTGGGTAATGGTATGTGGATTTTGCTAGTTATGTTGTAACTCTTAAGTTCCCATGAATTGCTTTTTTACTTTGATGGATGCCCAGCTTAGTGATTCTTCTCATTTCCAATATACTTTTGTCACTTATGCTTGTGTAACTGGGGTTCAATTTTCTTGTTGACAGTTGGTTTGGTGCAAACCTTTGAGGTTAAAGAGAGAGTGTAGGAAGATCATAAGTTGTCCTCTCCGTCACCTCAAAGTGATCAGGTTGTGCGGATATTTTGGCCGTACCTGTGAATTTGAGCTCGTTAAATATTTTTTGGAAAATGCTATTGTGCTCGAGAAAATTATTATTGATCCTCGTTCTCAGACCGTTACTCCTGTGTTGTCACTTTCGACAATTGAAAAGGAGCAAATGTCATGAAATTCTGCTAAGCTCCAACTTGAAGGTGAAGTACCTCCGCATATTGAGTTGATGATATTGTGACAGTAAGTTAATTACGAAATAACATATGTTTGTATTCAGTTATTTCTGTGAAATTAAAAGACATTTATCAATGTAAATTAAGATGAAATAATTCTTGATTATCAAACTATAATTATCAATATACCCTGTATTTCTGTGTCATTTATTGTTTTGTTCATCATTCTTCAAGAAGCCAGTCGAAATCATCTTCACCAAGGATGCTTCATTAGTAAAATTGACATTTGTATTTATGATTTATGATTAATAATAACATACACTCACACACATACATTATTACTATATAGAAGAGTGAAGCCGACCGGACGACCATGGCTATTTTGGTAATTTTCCGTTATATCCAATTTGTCACGAAATGGCAGGAGGAACAAAATGTTGGTTATTTCGAAATTTGTGTGAAAAGTTGAGGGTGATTGGGTAATTTCAATAATTTCTTGTACCCAAATTACCCTCAAAAGTAAAACCACTTTTCAGTTCACACTTTCCAAGAGGTGGCTGACCATCGGCTCCACTTATATTGTGCCACGTAGAAAGTGTTGGGTCCCATTTCAGAAAATGATTTTCTCTCTCTTCTTAAACGTTTTTTTTCCTCTTTCCTACTTTTTTTTT
>NW_006239092.1:457065-478782 GCF_000226075.1 Solanum tuberosum | reverse complement strand
TTTTTTACTATATCATTTATTTTCCTTTTGTAAGTGTAAATAAAATTTATAAATTTTAAAAAAATTAAATGTAAATTAGTAAAGCTATCATTTTATTTATAATTTCTTACGAAATTTGTAAAAAAAAATAGCATAAATTTTGATACTAATTTCAAAAAGAAAATATAACGGAAAGAGCATCAATGTTTTTGATAAATAATTACATAAGTTTTTATACTAATTTCATGAAATTAAAAAAACGGAAAGCATCCATAAATACCTATATAAATACATATTCTTTCCGTCAATTTATACGATATTTTATTCTTGAAATTCAAGCTAGGTGAAATTTTTCATCACTTTAACCTTTTTTATTTTTCTTGCTATTTAATTTTTGTGGACTTCTCAAAAATATACGATACTATAAAAAATTTATAAAAAAAATATGCTTTGTATCTTGCTATCAACATCTTGCTCCATGATTCAAATTCTTTTCTTACCTACCGAGCATGTATCAAAAAACAGTTTATCTACTTTATAAAGATAGAAGACGTAAGGTCTGCGTACCTTGATCCTAACCTCTGCAACCCCCACTTATAGAATTACACTGTATATGTGGTATTCTTGTAAATAATTATGAAGATTTTTTAAATTTTATAGGTTAAACAGTGCGTACATATAGTTTCTTTCAAAAATGCAAATCATTAATATCTTGGTGATGATTTTTTGAACGCAATTCTTGAATATCAATGTTGTGATCTATGATAATTGAGGTAATTAATATGATGCTATGGATCTCATACAATTTTTCCTTTTTGATTTGATAGTATGGAGAGTGATACAAGGATAATTCAAGAGAGGATAAGCAACAAGAAGTTGAACAAACTTAGACTAGGAATCACCTTTTATTGTGATGAATGTGTGGGTATGGTAAAATTAGGTTAAGCTCCGTTAAGCTTTTTATGTTTACTTTGAATGATATAATGTGTTTACTTTGGGAATGGAGGTACTTTTATTTTTCTACTTTGAAGAGCCTTTTGGACTTTTAGTTACTTCGAATTTTTCTATATATTTCTGTTATTTTTTAAAATATTATTACACTTATACGAATAGGCCTTAAGTTGAGGTCTTAATTGTAGTACAAATGAAAAATTGAAACGATAATTTTGATTTTTTTCTGGCAATGAATATGTAAGCTCCCCTATGAGTACATCCCTTTGTAGTTTGGGCTAAGCAAATACCAAATTGAACTACCACTAAAATTTCTGAGCCATTTCTGAAAAATGTGTCATCTTATGACTGTTGAGTATGATTTCAATAATGTCTTTGTTTTGCAACAATAGAGTTCTATAATAAAGCTTATAACAATTTTAGATTTGATGCTAGCTCTCTTGCAAGTGCTCGTCTATTAGGGAGCATCGTGAATTGAGCATGAGAGATTCTAATGATGTATTTATCGTAGTACTTATACTTCTGAAACTTTTACGTATTTAGGGAGCATTGTTAATTGAGCATGAGAGAAATTCTAATGATGTATTTATTGTAGTACTTGTACTTTTGAGCCTTTTATCTATTTATAAAAATAGTTTAGCAATATTGTATCCTGTTCTTTTATTTGTATAGCAACAATATTTGTTCATTATAATCAAACTACGATAGAGAAAAGTTATAGTTTTTTCAAAATCATACCCGTTGGGCCCGTGCATAGCACGGGCAATTCTTATCTAGTTAACTAAGAATTACAAACCGGAAAACAGAATCAATAAACTTGTGTCCATTTTCGACAAGTATATATAACTTTAATTATTTTTTTTGACGATTAACTAAGATATTATTTTAATATGTGGTTATATAATAAATTAGTTGATAATAATTTGTGTATGTGTAATTTCAGATTTTATCCATATTTGCGTACCCAGTCGATGAATTAGGCCTCATGTTCATGTCTGTCATTGGTACATTTATGAAGTCCTTAGGATACCAAGTTATTGGTAGCCCATGTATTTCACAATGCCCTGAAATCCTTGGAGTAACGCAGGGAATGCCAAAGTAATTCGGAATCGTTTGCTTTTGGACCTATTACAGGAAGGGATGTTGCTTAGAAAGTGGAAGGGGTTCGGCATAATTTTTTAGAAGGACAATGCCATTTCTTGCTGCTTTAAGGGATAGATCCTGGTGCTCTTTACTACAAATCTCTGCAGGAGAAATGTCACCGTATTCCAGTGTTTTTGGATCACCATTGAATAGTCCTAAACTCATTCTAATGGAGAAAATATTGCGAAGAGCTCTGTCTGTCTATATCAGATTCTTGTAATTTCTGCTTCTCCAAAGCTAATCTTGTGTAGTTTGCCACGAATGTACCGCAGTTCACATCCATACCTAAATTGCAATTGGCAAGGAAAAGGTCAGATGGTTGAGAGAAATTGAACTTTATGTAGTGATGAATCTTACAAGTACAAGCTTTATCACTAGTAAATAGGTTCATTTGCTATATAGATTCAGTAACAGGAAAAACATCATTGAGCATCGCAATCTAATACAATGTAACTTCTCAGCAATAGACAATAGTTAGTTCTAAGATTGCTGAAATCATATGCCATCTTATAAGGAGTAATATCAGACATTTATTTTTACCAGTTGAAACCCCACTGTCCGCGAGCAGCCGTGATGCACTCACACTCAATCACGATGATAGTAGTTAATCTAGGAGCTAAGGCTTGAAGAAGAAGAAGGCTGATTCTGGGATTCAACCGAGAAGATTAGCTAAAAGGATGTAGAAGAGAGAAGAAAGAAGAGATTGATATTATTCATGAATGAGTGAATCAGTACATTTCCCATGTATTTATACAACTAATCAATGGGTAAAATGACTAAAGAAGAATACAACAAAAGTAACTAACTAACTAATTTCTTGACAGCTGAACAGTGTTAACTGCCTAACAATTTAAACAGTTTTCTAACAGATTTCCAGATTCCCTTACATGCATTTTAACTCGACTACATATACTTGCATCAATACCCCCCATTTGAAGAATAACCTTGTCCTCAAAGCTGGAATGAAGGAAATCGATGTTGCAACTCTATGAGAATTTCCCAGGTGGCCTGGGCTGTATCAATTCCCAGCCATTTAACTAACACCTGACAAATAGCCTTATTACCCCTCTTGATCATCCTCGTCTCTAATATAGCCTCAGACAAGGGGCAGTAGGGATTAGACATATGTAACACTGGAGGGTGGTTGAGTACAACAGGTACTTCATGGCATTTTTTCAACTGTGATACATGAAAAGTAGGATGGATCAACACATCTGCTGGGAGCAAAAGCTTATAAGCAACTTCCCCAATCTTAGCATCAATCAGATAGGGACCAAAGTACTTAGCAACTAGCTTGTTAAAGGGTCTAGTGGCCACAGAGAACTGCTTGTAAGGCTGTAGCTTTAAATAGACCCAATCACCCACACTAAATTGTCTGTCAGACCTGTGTTTACTGGCCAGATCTTTCATTCTTTGTTGAGCCCTGGATAATTGGAACTTCAGCAAGGCAATAATAGCTTCTCTAGCCTCCAGGGACCTATCAACCAACTCATTAGAGGATTCACCAGCCAAATATGGAAGATGAATAGGTGGCTTTTGACCATAAAGAACTTCATAAGGGGGGGCATTTGATAGCTAAATGATAGGTTGTGTTGTACCACCACTCAACAAGAGGCAAGTGATCAACCCACTCCAAGGGTTTATCTGAGCAGAAACACCTCAGATAAGTCTCTAAGGTCCTGTTCAAGACCTCAGTCTGACCATCTGTTTGAGGATGGTAGGCTGTAGATTTATGCAACTGAACTCCTTGCAAGGTGAACAATTCTTGCCAAAAGGAATTCAAGAAAACAGTGTCTCTATCACTAACTATAGTAGAGGGAATACCATGCAGTCGAAACACATTGTCCAAGAAGCTTTGAGCTACACTCTGAGCGGTGCAAGGATGCTTTAAGCAAATGAAATGGCCATACTTACTCAACCTATCAACCACCACTAGAATGACATCCTTGCCTTTAGATTTAGGCAAACCCTCAATGAAATCTAGGCTAATGTCAGTCTAAACACCTTCAGGGATAAGTAGAGATTGAATTAAGCCAAGATAAGCTGAGGCATCATACTTGTGTCTCTGGCACACATCACATCTATTAATGAAACTCCTGATATCTAGGACCGTGGTCTTCCAGTAGAATAGGGATTGCAATCTCCTAATGGTAGCATCCTTTCCAGAATGGCCACCCTGAGGTATAGAATGCCACAACTGAATAATGTGTTCTCTCAGCTGAGGGTCAAATCCTACCACAAATCTTCCCTTCCACCTAAGCTGAGAATTAATCCAAGTAAAGAATTTATAAGGCTGTACTATCAGTTTAGTGATCAAGGTCTGTAAAGCAGCATCAGAAGTCCAAGATTGTTGAATATGATAGAATAGTGTATCATGGGGTGTAAACAAAGATAAAACCAATAGCTCTGCCTCTTAATTCTTGGAAAGAGCATCAGCAGCCTTGCTGTCCAGTCCCTTTTTGTATTCAATAGTAAAGTCAAAAGCCATGAGCTTTGAGATACCAGCCACCTAGAAATCAGTGTGTATGGTTTGTTCTAGCAGATGTTTCAATGCCTTCTGGTCATGAGTTCGGACAATGAAGGGTCTACTTAACAAATAATGTGACCACTTAGTCACAACAAAAACCAATGCCAACAATTCTCTATCATAAACACACATGGACTGGTGTCTAAGGGCCAGTATTTTACTAATATAGGCAATAGGGTGCCCCTGCTGCATCAGGACAACACCAATACCTGTACCACTTGCATCTTACATCTGTTTCAATAACAAAAGGTTCAACATAGTTTGGCAAGGCCAGAACATGAGCAGTCACTAAGGCTTCTTTGAGAGTCATGAAGGTTGCAGTAACTTCTTCGGTCCAAGCAAAGTTGTCCCTTTTAAGTAAGTCATGTAGAGGTTTGCATATAGCTCCAAATCCCTTAATGAACCTCATATAGTACCCTGCTAGACCAAGAAAACCTTTGTGTTGCTTGATGGTAGCAGGCAGTTCCCAGGCTTGAACTGCAAATACCTTCTTAGGATCAGTTGCTACTCCCTTAGCATTGATAAAATGTCCTAAGTACTCCACTTCTTTTACCCCCAAAAGCACACTTAGATGCTTTAGCATACAACTGATGGTTCTTCATCAACTCAAACACAGTTCTTAAGTGATCCACATGAGCAAACATATTTCTGCTATAAACCAAAATGTCATCAAAGAAAACTAACACTGATTTTCTGAGTAATGGTTTGAAAACTGAATTCATAAGACTTTGGAATGATGAAGGAGCATTGGCTAACCCAAAGGGCACTCATAATGACCCTCACGAGTTTTGAAAGTTGTTTTATGCACATCAGATTCTGCCATTCTCAATTGGTGATAGCCAGCTCTAAGATCAATCTTAGAGAACCTCAGCACCCCCAACTCATCCAATAGATCCTCAATAATAGGGATTGGGAATTTATCCTTCATTGTTAAATGATTCAGATCCCTGTAATCAATACAAAGTCTCCAACTACCATCCTTCTTTCCAACTAACACAACTGGGGATGCATATGGACTAGTATTGTGATGTACAACCCCTTGGTCTAGCATCTCCTGTACCAACTTCTCAATAATATCCTTCTTCACTCCAGGAAACCTGTAAGGTCTCTTACTAATAGGTACTGCATTGTCTATGAGTGGAATTATGTGATCTCAGAGTCCTCTGTGAGGTGGTAGTGCAGTAGGAATATCAAATATACACGTGTGGCTATATAATATTCCTATTAGCAAGTAATATTTTTCATATCGAAATTGGATTTGTACATATATAATATGTTTATAATTCTATAATGTGTGAATAAATGTTAACCAGTGGTAAAAAAATGGTGTTGAAAAATGTGTGATAAAAACAAAACAAGTAGATCAAAGTTTTGCAAAAAAAAAACACACCGAGAATAAAACAAGCTAGACGTCGTGAACTATAATACGATGCAAGATGATCGATAAGAAAAAGATTTCCTTAGTTGAAGCACAAACAAATAAAGTTGAATTGAATAGGACTTCGAGTAAGGAAAATGACTGGGGACTTCAAATAAGGCATTAGACAAGACACAGTTTTTGGAAACGAAAAAGAAAGTATAATCCTGATTAATTCAATTGGGGTCTGGATCATTAGTCCCTTTATATCATCTCAAATACTTATCATATTTTAAGCGCAAACTCAAAGAAAGTAACTAGTACCTTAATGACAGGAAGAACCTCATTAGAAGATGAAACACCACCAAAAGAATTGACAATTTGGTAAAAATGACTCATCAAAGGTTGAGTAAATCCTTTGCATTAGTACTACAATATAACTAAGTGAAATTTAGATAGTCACGTACTTCTGAAGCTAGAAACTGAATTCTTTTTAAAAT
The DNA here is from genome assembly GCF_000226075.1 of Solanum tuberosum. NCBI lineage: Eukaryota > Viridiplantae > Streptophyta > Magnoliopsida > Solanales > Solanaceae > Solanum > Solanum tuberosum. The sequence goes on along the minus strand of NW_006239092.1, from coordinate 472,325 downwards.
GGAGTTGAAACATTTAATTTTTAGCTTATAACTATTTTGTTTATAGACCATTTTTTTGCTTACAAATGCAACTTACTCTTGTATTTTAATTTTACCGCCAGTGGAAAATCTTTTGTTTCTCGCTTTTGAAATATGGATAGAGCCACCTTTTGCTACATTATCGAGGATATGGTTGGTTCATGTGTATTTTCATAAACTTAAAAAAATAGAAGTGACAAATCTGTACTTATATCTATATGTAACAACTAATTGTGATTCAATCTTTTTTTCAAGATATTTTCATGAATACTAATCCATCTTCTCTACCTAATGTAACAGGTCTCAATGTTATGTTCAAAGACCACAATAACTCACCTTAGTTAACCTTTCGTACGAAGCATTGCATTTTTTTATCATGTAAATGAAATGTACATACCTATCTTGTAAACTTGATTCCTTAGCAAATATCATCAAACAATTAAGTAATATGTAAAAAGTTTATCTTCTTTAAGTACGTTTTACACTTTACGATACGTATTAACAATTCAACTTTTACTCAGATATTAAATTTTGATATAACGTTTTCCATGCCGCCAGCACGGGCCACATTCCCCTAGTACAATTAAAAGGATGAGTTCCCGGTGACGCTTTTGTGGCGAGGCATTCTCCTCAGCCAGAGGAATTCACCCTCTCCTCTTACGAAGAGAATTTAACCCGATCTGGATAGAATAATTTGTTGTTTTCAACCCGTCCAAACTTAATTTTATTTCTTCCTGAATGAACTTGATTGTACTAATTTATTCATTATTGTTGTGATTTCTTAATAATATATATACTTTTATGTTTTCTCACATATATTATGATCTTATCATTGAATCAAAACGATAACTTGTTTTAAATTTGTTAATAGTCTTCCCCATGTAAGCCCACCCTGCACCCCGCCACGAGTGATTTTTTCAAAAAAATAGTTTTTGATCCTACAATGAGATTTTTTAAATATAATTTACAACCAACAACACAGAGGAGAGGAGTGGATCCCCTTGAGAAAATTAGCAAATTCCAATATATATAAATTAGATTATACATGAATTCCCTCTGGAATACAATCAGAAGATTTTCCTTCAGAAGGCCCAAATAACTGGAAACAAACATACATATGTTTTTTCGGTAATTAACTTACTTTCACAATATCACCAACTCAATACGCGGAGGAACTTCACCTTCAAGTTGGAGCTTAGCAAAATTTCTTGACATTTGCTCCATTTCAATTGTCGAAAGTGACAACACAGGAGTAACAATTTGAGAACGAGGATCAATAATAATTTTCTCGAGCACAATAGCATTTTCCAAAAAATATTTAACGAGCTCAAATTCGCATGTACGGCCAAAATATCCACACAACCTGATCACTTTGAGGTGACGGAGAGGACAACTTACCATCTTCTTACACTCTCTTTTTACCCTCAAGGGTTTGAACCAAACCAACTGTCAACAAGAAAATTGAACCACAGTTACACAAGCATAAATATGACAAAAGTATATTGGAAATGAGAAGAATCACTAAGTTGGGCATCCATCAAGGTAAAAGCAATTCATGGGAACTTACGAGTTACAACATAACACTAGCAAAATCCACATACCATTACCCAGTATTCAGGTCAATTTGTCCCAAAGTCGCCCAGAATGGAACTAAAGATCTGGTCTCCTCTCCACTTCTAAGTTGCTCGGACTCTCCAAAAATGTTGCCGCACCTATGTCAGATCCTTCAATCCGACACGCACCCGTCGAACAGTCCGAGCAACATAGCTCCACTTAACTCCCTCCCTCATTGGAACTATTTATTATGTTTTCTTGGTATCTCTACTACTTAGCATCCATCTTTTTTTATCAAACCATGAACTGAATGCATAAATAACCACCAAAGTAGTAACTCGTTTAAAGAAATAACCTAGAACAGAAGTATAGATTTTCCATCCCTCAGAAAGCATCTATAGTTGCTCATCCGGACATTCATCACTCAAAATATAAACGTCGAAAACATCTAAACATATATCTTCTGCTATTTTAATCAAGGAGATCAAAGAAAGCTGCTGTAAACATTTATAATTTCATTTCAAATTTGTTCAAACAACAAAATACGTTTAGATAAGAGAACTTTTGGAGTTGTTCGTATTTTGATCTTATTTCCTCGAGTGCTTCAAACTCAAAGCATTCAACTTTTCTCTGACCCTTCAAAATCTCAAATGATTTTCTTTTCCAACATTAAAACCAGGTAACTTTATTCAAATATCACTTCGAAGTAAATTTAAAGGATTCTTGTTCTTGACTGTTATCAACTTCCCTGCTTATGATCACATTTCAGGTTAGCATTCTAAGAAAAAACTTAGATAGAGTAATTCTACAGTTAATTTTCAACTTTACAAATGTTGTTCAATGTGCTTACACATAAATTTTTGAAAGTTATTTTATGTCCCAAGGCAATGAGTTCCACAGGAAATAAATGACGGCTATCCTACTTTTCCTTTTACAATATCTTTTCCTAGGCCAATATACTCAAGGTATATGAAGTGAATGGTTGGTGTGCTGAGAAATAAATAATCGCCAAATTAGATAATATATCATATCAAAATGAAAGTTCTATTCAGGGAATCTATCCGTTAGGCTGCAGAACTTTCAGAAATAATTACTTGTTGACTATGAATTTTGCCATCAAAAACTTGTGACTTTCATCTGCAAGCTATTGAGAAATACTAAGACTCTAAAATAGCTTAATTACAGAAAATAAAATAAACTAGACATTTACCCCGTTACTTCATCCCATACCAGGTCCATATACATTGGAATCCAAAGGAACTTTCAAACCTGGAATTGATTTACCAATGAAATACTCAGCTAGAGTCTGTGAACATTGTATTCATGAAAAAACTGCTTTACACTAAACGAGGTTCTATTAAATTATCACAATACTATTTCTATCTCATCATTAACTATTTGAAATTTATTTCATAATAAAGGGCCAGCTTACCTCTTCAAAAATAGCTTGTTTCCCAACATAAAACCTCTACCTCAAGTATTCTCTATATCACCAGCTCCATTACCAGAAAATACCATCAATTCAAACACCTATTCCTCAGTCATTTAGTTGGAATACAAACTCCTGATGCTCCTCCTACCAAGTGTTCTCTTGATTCGCAACAACATTGTCCAAGTCCTCATCTCCACAGCCTCTATTCTACTCTATTCATCCTTCATAGGACTACCTATCCACTACCAATGGCAACTTAATTCTCAACCTTACTGCTGGCTTGTTCTGTTTTGAAATTGGTTCACAAAATGAGGACAAGTGGGTTAATAGTACGAAGTTTTTGGACAAGTTTTTCAGCAAGATAGTCATTGTACAACAAAATGTCTATGAAATGAAAACGTTGATTGACAGGGGAATCGGTCAATTACAAGTCGCCGACAGAATTAGTGATACCAACGAAATGCCAGAATCATAATTCCATTCTGCCACCATACCTCCATACCAAACGAGCTGTAAGATTTTAAGGCAGTAATTCGGTAAGATATTTTAAGTGGAAGAGTTGTGAAAGATCAGATTTGGTTTCAGGTGATAAATGCCTTAAGTCAACTCAGCTGTCCACAACCTATAGAAGAATGGACACCTACATAAGGAAGGGGACTACTAGAAGTAATACACACTCATGTCCAGCTTGTCATAACCTATTCTACCTGAGGTTGATTTGTGATGTAACTGAATTGAAGTGTTGAAGCAAGCAGCACTAATTTCTTGAACCAGAACTCAAAATGATCAAATTAAAATTGATACTTACCTTCAACTCAAATTCCTCCAACAGTGGCGCAGCCCCTATCACATGTGTGCAACCTAAGAGAGATGTGTCTCTCCATGCAAAAACATGAACGACAAATTTCTTGAGCTTGGTAAATTTAGGAAACTTGTAATTCCCCTGGGAGATATTGAAAACAAACCAATTAGCACATGCAAAGTAGTAGGATAGAGATTTCACAATTTTTGTTCACTAACCAATCCCAATCCATCAGAGGAAGTTATTTTGAGGACCTCCAGCTGAGAGAGAACACAGGAAATCGGAGCCAATATGTCTTTCAGAATAGGCCTGAATGCACCAACAATCTCTACCTTGATCAGCATAGGAGCGTTTGAGAGCAATAATTTGGTTGCTGCTGAAGCCACAAGTGTTACAAGGTTAGTATCATGGATTTTAAGTGATTCTAAACACTGGCAGCGCCAAATTTCCAAGTGTTTCAACTTGAGGGAAGGACCAATGACCTGCAAATTTACCAGCGTTCCAGATCCATGAACCACCATTTCTTCAAGAAACGGGCAGTTATGAAGGAAGAACTCAAGAACTTCGCCTGTCACATTTACTGACTTCAATAATAGTACCTTTACAGACATAAAATTATGCCAGAGAGGTGGCAACTTATGATTGAGACCAAGGAGCTGAGCCGGGAAAGTGTAGCAATAATCAAAATCTCGAGTCTCCTTCCCACCTTTTAACAAGTCCAACTCTAGCCTTTGGACTTGCCTAGCAAAGGCAAACTCAAGCCACTTGTCAATCTCATGCTGGGCAAATTTGTTTAAATCGAAGCAAACACGAAATTGGTCTAATCTATGTACTTCACACTTGTGTAAAGTACGGTTAACCCATCTCACATACTTCTTCATATGCATTTTCCTTAGTTTGTGATTCAAAAATACTTGGTGTAATGGTTCGGTGGCATCAAAATCAAGTCGAGGAATATATTTCCACACGGGTAACCACCTCTTGGAGAGGAGACTAATGTATGTTGCTTCCTTAATGGTAAGGAAAGACAGTATATGAACCAGAATATGATCAGGCAACTGACTAATGCGATCTTCTTGAGTGCAAGGACACTAAATATTAGAACAGTTTCATCAAATCAATGTATGAGACAAACAAATAAAAAATGCATAAAGCACAAGTCTTGTAGCATTAATTACCTTATTTAGAGCAAAATTAATGGAAAGTTGCTGTCTTTTCCCCATGAATTACCTGCATAACTTAGAATGAGCTAAAGTTTGCATTTTTCTTTGTTCATACAACTACCACAATCAATCACGACAATAGAGTTGTTTAGAAACCAAAAGAGAAAGAGTAAAAACCTAATCGAAGAAATTAAAACTAAAATATAGTCCCTGGAACAGAAAGAAAGAAAGAAATAGCAGAACAAAAGATGCAAGATTGCTCTTTTGGATAACATACCGCCGGAGATGGCTGTTAGAGATATATATATCGGAGAGCCGCGACAGAAACCAGACAGTAGCGGCGGCGGTTCTTACCAGTTGACTTCTCTGTTTACCCTGGGTCAGGGTATTTTAGGAATTTCCTTTGCTTAAATATTTTAGGGTACTTAAAAAAACAAAAAATACATCCCCTGTTATTATACTAAACAAAATACATTCCTCGACTAATTTAAAATTAAAAGTTGCAACAATCAATCACCCTTCTGTTTAGTTTCTGCCAAAAACTAACTGCCTCCACCTCAAATATCCCTATTCTATTCTTCCTTTCCGTCTTCAACAATCTTTTTTTCTTTCCTTCTGAAAAGCCTAAAGCTTTTGGATAGAGAAACCATATACTTAACTCTTTACACCTTTAACAATTGAAGAGCTATAGCTTTGTATTCTACGCTATATATAGTTGTGCTTCACACATAAAAGCAAAAATCAAGTCCATAATTTTTCTCTATCCAAAAGTGTTTCAATTGGTTAATATGATTGACGAGTGACATTAATTAATTTTTGTTCTCTTCATCTTGAAAGAGATTAACTTATTTTCTAAAGGAACACACAATACCAAAGATATGCTAAGCTAGGTCAAAATGCCTTTTACGTGTTAGGTAAAAAAATGAGAAATTAAAGGAGAAAATGATGTGGTTTATGTGTATGTCGTTAGTTTTTGACAGAAACTTAAACAGATGGATGATTGTTGCAACTTTTGAATTAGTTTAGGGATGTATTTTGTTTACTAGAGTAACACAAGGATGTACTTTAGGTTTGAATCATAATTCATGATGTTTTTAACCTAAAACTCCGTCTTTGTATGCGGATACAAGTGTATAAAACTATAAACCCCTTGCAAAAAGGGACATAAAGTATTACAAGACAACAATAACTAGGAAACCCTTGAGGTTAAAAAGAGAGTGTGGGCAGAGGCGGAGCTACAGTGTTCCAATGATGTCCGAAAAATTATATTGTATATATAAGTAAAATATTATTTAAGACGGTTAAATCTAATACATTGGACATCCTTGATACAATGAAATTCTACGGACCAGTGGTGTGAGGCATGCTCGCCAGCGCGGGTTTGAATCCCTGCAACTGAAGTATGCCTAACATTGTACTAATAGTTAAAGAAGATGAACAAAACTTCAAGGATTAAAAAAAGCTTCTATAATATAGCCTCGAGTAATTGTGCGAGCTACAAGGTAATTGAAATATCGTTCATTTTATATTCAAAATCATGTTAGATAATTTAGAGCACCAATTTCAAATAATTGAAGATACATTAAATAACATTAAGTTGACATTTCTGAAATTAAAGATTATGTAATTTTAATATATGCTTTCAATTAGCTTTTACTAAAATAATGTAGTTCATTTAACTATAAGAAATTGGATAGATAGATCAAGCGGATGAAAAATAGGAAGATCACCGGTTGATAAATTGACCAGTCTATTGATCTAAATCGACCACGAGGAGAAAAATATCATATTGAACTGCAAAAAAGGATATCAATCTTTGTATAACACACATCAATGAGAAAATCTATGTAACACAAACTCATAAGAACCATAGAAGCAGGAGGAACCAACTTCCATTTATGTCACTCTTCCTCATAAATTTTAAAAATAAATTCATCACGAAAACAACTATTCATTTCTCATTCCCACCTCTCAATTACCCAGTTAATCAATAACAATAAAAATCAAGAAATTAACATATTTATTCTGCTCAATAAGGTGATATTGAATCCTCTTTACAGGATTATAATGCACACTACAAGTATGATCTAATCATTAAGGACTGTATTTTTATATGTGATTTAAGGTTTCATATAGAAACAGTAACAGGATATTTCTTATCTCCCACAACAAGATAATATTTGCCTTCATCAATTACTGATATACCATGCTTATTAGCCCTGCTAAAGTGTTCACAAGGGCTCACAATAAATTTAATCTTACTTTTTTCTCTTGCACCTAAATGTACACTTTTGAATCCAATCAACTGCTTTCTTGGAATTTCATCATTCTTCACTTTAGAATGCCTAACAAACAACAACACAGGATGTTTACCACCTAGTTTCCCCTTGTTTCTCACCACAACCTTAACTGATATCTTCGCCTTGTTGCAAACCTCTGAGCCAAATTTCGAAACTGCAATATTATGAATATGTGAACCGTGTTTTCTTCTCTTGTCTGATGATGTTTGGTTAATGAAATAGAGTTTGTCATGGCTGACAGATGTGATGTTGTATGAATAATTTGTGTAGCTAAGACCATAGCCAAATTCATAAACTTTTGGCCCTTTGTAGAATTTGTAAGTTCGCCCTGGATATCCAGTCGATGAATTAGGCCTCATGTTCATGTCTGTCATTGGTACTTTTATGAAGTCCTTAGGATACCATGTTACTGGTAACCTGCCCCCTGTAAGGTTAAATGTGATTAGCATATTAAGCAAGTTTTTCGACAAAACGGATTAAGTACTAAAGATTATTGATGTTTAAGTTAAGTTAACCTGGATTATGTTCACCAAAAAGAATCTGTGTTAGTGCAGCTGCTCCACCTTCTCCAGGATAACCAATCCACAAGATGCCCCCGATTTTCGGGTGGTTCTTGGCAAAAGAAATATCAATAGGACCTCCACTTACTAACACTAGTATAACAGGTTCTACAGCAGCCTCGGCTACTGCGTTAATAAGAATCTCTTGTTGTCCAGGTAGTCCTAAATCTACGCGATCCCAGTTCTCCCTCTCCACTTGCTGGTCTAATCCCATTATTAAAACAACATACTGAGCCTTTTTAGCAACATCTACTGCTTCATCTATTGCAGCAGAAGTACAGTTGACAAAATTGCAGCCTGGATGGTAGCCTATGTTTTTCACAACGCCTTGAAATCCTTGGAGTAACGAAACATTTTTGCAGGGAATGCCTGCATAGTTACCTAAAAGTAATTCGGAATTGTTTGCTTTTGGACCTATTATAGCAAGGGATGTTGTTTTTATCTTAGAAAGTGGAAGAAGTTTGGCAGAATTCTTTAGAAGGACAATGCCATTTTTTGCTGCTTCAAGAGATAGATCCTGGTGCTCTTGACTACAAATCTCTGCAGGAGCAATGTCACCGTATTCCAGTTTTTTTGGATCACCATTGAATAGTCCTAACCTCATTCTAATGGAGAAAATATTGCGAAGAGCTCTGTCTATATCAGATTCTTGTAATTTCTGCTTCTCCAATGCTAATCTTGTGTAGTTTGCCACGAATGAACCGCAGTTCACATCCATACCTAAATAGAAGTTGACAAGGAAAAGGTCAGATAGTTGAGACAAATAGAACTTTTTGTCAATGATGTCTTTCAGTAACAGGAAAGACATCATTGAGTTTACAGAAAAGTGAGAGCAGAGAAATTAAATAGAGTACTACTTACCAGCTTTGAGAGAAGCTGCAACTGCATCTTCAGCTGTGTATCCATGGGAATCACGCATAACGCGAATTGCATCACAATCTGATACAATGTAACTTTTCAGCAATAGACAATAGTTAGTTTTAAGATTGCTGAAATCATTTAACATCTTATGAGTAATAACTTGGTATCAGACATTTGTTTCTTAATTTACATCAAAATTTTACCCATTGAAACCCCACTGTCCGCGAGCAGTCTTGGTCAGGAGATCATAGTTAGCGCAGTTTGAGACCCCATTGAGACGACTATAAGCACACATTAGACTGGTAGCTTTTCCTTCTTCCACACAAGTCTTGAAGGGTGGTTGAAATGAATCTGCCATATCCTGTGGTGTAACCTGAAGGACACATTGTAGTATTAGAAAACAATATCAATCTTCTTGGTAAACAAAAGGTGAAATTGAATAATAAAAGTAATTTAACATGTGATAGCAGGTTAGTTACTGACTTGAGCATCGAATGTGAAACGATGGTGGCCGTTCCAGTAATCCAAATCTTGAGCAGCAAAGTGCTTGCAGCAAGCTGAAGCTTGAAGATGCCCATCTTTGAGCTTCCCACCTTCAAAACTATCCCCCTGAAGTCCTCTTACATATGCCACCGCGTATTTTCCTACCATCATCGGGTCTTCCCCAGCTGTTTCTTGTGCTCTTCCCCATCTTGGATCCCTTAATATGTTCACATTTGGTGCCCAAAATGTCATTCCCTTTAGTTCACCTGCATTGTACACTGCTCTTGCCTCTCTCGAAATTGCCTACACAAAGTACAACATCTTATAATACTAGCTATTTAATGTGTTCATTCAAATTTCTGTATTTGCCATATAATTATCTGTTGGATCTTCTTACAAGTTTTATCGATCAAATACCAAAAGTTAATTTCAAAGATCGAGTGGTCACTCTAAGAAAAAATGTTTCCCAAATCAAATGGGAAGTAGCTAGTACTACTTTGTATACCCGGGGAAAAAATAGAGATGTCTCCTATGTTAACCATAAAATGTGGAAGTATCAACCAAATTTCATAGTCATTTGTTCTGAATGCTACAGGAAGAACATAAGCTAGATGACGGAACACAAATATTCAGATGTAGAAGATCATAACATGAGTGATTTGGCAGATTTGGTATATACTGAAAGGTCCAAATGATCAACTCTACATCATGATACTTTTACAACTATTCCCTCAAACTAAAGATTAAAAAAAATCTTATGTCAAGGGGATTCGAAAACTTAAATATATGCACACAAACAAACCCTCTATCCCTCCTCTGCTTAATGTTGTGTGTCAATTAAACGTCGCGTATAAAATCAACCAGAGAGTCAATAAAGTGTTCTGTAGCAGAGCGTAAAAAGAGAAAATCAATTTATACCTGAGCAATGCGATACCAGAGATGTTCATCAAAAGTTGAAGCAGTAATAATGATCTGAGGGAACTGAGTTGCAGCTTTAATACTTCCATTAAATTTCACCCCTAATCCTTCCATCGATAGGCCATGTAACGCCTCCGACCACCACTCATAAGCAGGGATATTTAGCCGCGGAATGGCTGGTGCAGTGTTACCCAATTGTGATATTTTCTCATCCAAATTCAGGCGTAAAATGAGATCATCTACTCTTTGATCGACGGGTAATGAGGAATTACAGAATTGTAATTTTATCGTATCTGGATTGGATGTGTCACATGAAAATGGAAGACAAGTTGATTCAGTATTACTGAGAAAGGAAATGATAATGGTGATCACAATAATTTTATGGAGTCCCATGTTTTGGATTAATTTTCTAATAGAAATGGGAAAAAAAACAAACAGAAAATATGCCCTATTTTTTTTGTTTTTGGGGAAGAAGAAGATGAAATGGTTATGTTTCGACTGTTATTGGTGGCGCCAAGTGCAGAACCTTTCAAAGGTAACGGTTAATATTTAATTAGGTGTGTTAATAAATTACTAATTAAATTCATGACATTAAGAGACTTTAGATTCAATTAATGATTCCTATAATTCATGTCTTAACTTATATGCATGTATGTTAAAGAGGATAGAACCAGGATTTACTAATCGAAGAATAACAGCACCTAGAAAAGCTGAGTTATTTCCTAAACCAACGGATCGGAAGAGGACAGTTGAGTAGAATGCATTGATATTCATCCCTTCAATTCTATGATTTTAGTATTGTTGGGTAGGTCTGGTAGGATGAGTGAAGCTTGTCAATTATTCGACGAAGTGATGGAGAAAGATGTGGTTTCTTGGACTGCTTTATTTTATTGCTATGAGCAATGTGGGATGTAGTATGTACACACAAGCTTTGGATTTATTTATGAAAATGGATTCTTGCTTACATACGAAATAATGGGCCCAAAGTACTGAATATAATTCTCGGTACAACTCTTGTTGACATGTAAGTGAAATGTGGTTGTGTGGAGAATGCATTGAAAGTCTTCAATGGAATGGAAGAAAAAGGGGGTTTCCTATTGGGTTGGCAATGAATGGGCAGGTGGAAAGATCACTAGACATGTTTCACGAGATGAAGGAATTAATGTGGACGTGTAACCCCTAATGAGGTTACGTTTGTGGCAGTTCTTGGTTCCTGTCGACATATGGGCCTGGTAGATGAGGGCCGCTCCTACGTTGATGCTATGACCAGATATTACATTGTTGAACCTAATATCAAGAACTATGTACGCATGGTTGATCTACTTGCGCGTTCAGGGTTGCTCAAATAAGCTGAAACACTTATTGACAGTATGCCTATAGCTCCTGATGTTGCCACTTGGGGTGCTCTTCTTGGAGCTTGCAGAAAACATGGTAATAGTGAAATGGGGGAAAGGGTTGGAAGGAAGCTCCTTGAACTTCAGCCAGATCATGATGGATTTCATGTGTTACTATCCAACATATATCCGTCAATTGGGATAGTGTTCTGGATGTTAGAGGAGCAATGACGCGGCAGGGTGTTGTTAAAGCTCCTGGCTGTAGTATGTGTTAACATGATTGTAGGAGTATCAACATGATTATAGTAAATCATGATTATAGAGATCCATAATAATTGTAGGGATTCATAATAAGGGAATATCTCTTTTACCTTGTATATATATTTGTTTCCTAGAATAGGTAGAAGGCTTAGTAAGCAATTATGTGTATATATATGAAAGCTGTACATCGTGAAAATTATTAATAAACAGAAGAATTCAGTTAGCAACATTATTCTTACTGTTCTTCATGGTATCAGAGCACCAACATCGAATTGGAATCGAAACGACACCCGAATAATTTTTTCTTCACAATGGGAGACCAGACACCCACCTCTCTTCCACAATCTGTCATCGTCCATCACGATAACTCAACTTTCCCAACGAGTATTGTTCTTGATGAAACAAATTTTTCCCTCTGGTCACAATTGATGGAGATGCGCATTGGTGCACGAAATAAAATCGGGTTCTTGACAGGAGAAAAAGTGAAGCCAACAACGAATGATCCGAGTTATGCGACATGGATTACTGACAATAACAGAGTTAAGAGTTGGCTCATTGATTCAATGAGCCCTCATCTTATGCAGCGATTTATCCGACTCGCCACAGCCAAGGAGATATGGGAAGCTATTGCAAAAACCTTCTATGATGGATCTGATGAAACTTGTTTGTTTGAGCTAAATCAAAAATCTTTCACTACGAAACAGAATGGTAGACCTTTGTCTACTTTCTATAATGAACTGGTTGAAATCTTTCAGGAAATCGACCATCGAATAGTCGCACAGGAGGAAGCAGTTGCTGGAGTCATACACACGCATTCCATTATGGCTAGGCTGTGAGTTCATATATTCCTCAATGGACTTGACGCAGAATTCAATCAAGTTCGTAGTGAGATTCTACGAAAGGATCCAAAGCTGGATCTGGAAAGTACATATGCATATGTTAGACGGGAATTTCAACAGAGGCAGACCATGGGAACTTCTCGCCCAATTCCGGAAAGCTCAGCCATGGCAGTTCACCGAAAGAAAGGAACACATGAGAGCACTTCATAGAATCTTGAGATATCTTAAAGGTGCCCCTGGAAAAGGTTTATTGTACTCAAAAATGAGGCTGCCACCCTTGAAGGTTACACCGATGCTGATTGGGCAGGAGATCAATCAACCAGAAAATCCTCTTCAGGATATTTCATGTTTGTGGAAGGAAATCTTGTCACCTGGAGAAGCAATAAACAAAAGGTTGTTGCTCGGTCAAGTGCGGAAGCAGAATTTCGAGGTATGGCACATGGCTTATGCGAACTTTATGGATTAAAGGAGTGCTACAAGATCTTGGAATTGAATGTTCAAGGCATGTAAGTTTATTTTGTGATAACAAAGCTGCTATCCAAATAGCTCAAAACCCAGTACAACATGATCGGACTAAACTCGTTGAAATTGACCGTCATTTTATCAAAGAGAAGTTGGACCAAAAGATAATTCAGTTTCCATTTGTCAAGTCAGAAAGCCAACTTGCAGACATTCTTACAAAGGCAGTCTCAGGGAGGATATTTCATGGAGTTATTGACAAGTTGTGTATGAGAGACATCTATGCACCAACTTGAGGGGGAGTGTTAACATGATTGTAGGAGTATCAACATGATTATAGAGATCCATAATAATTGTAGGGATTCATAATAAGGGAATATCTCTTTTACCTTGTATATATATTTGTTTCCTAGAATAGGTAGAAGTTTTAGTAAGCAATTATGTGTATATATATGAAAGTTGTACATCGTGAAAATTAATAATATACAGAAGAATTCAGTTAGCAACATTATTCTTACTGTTCTTCAGTATGATTGAACCAAATGGTGCTGTTCATGAATTATTGGCAGGAGACAAGTCAGATAAATGAAATCGAAGAAATGTTGGCTGAAATGAAAAAGCGGTTGAAAATAATGGACTATGCTCCAGCCTCCAGGCACAGATGAGGTTTTACTTGATATTGTTAAGGAAGAAGAAAAAATTAAGTACCCTGTTTAGACATAGCGAAAAGCTTGCAATCGCCTATGGGCTCATTTCTATGGCTCCTTCTCCTCCTATAAGAATAATCAAGAACTTAAAAATATATAGTGATTGTCATGCAGCTGCAAAACTACTAACAAAAGCTTTTAATCGCGAAATTGTGGTGAGGGATCAACATCAGTTTCATCATTTTAAGGATGACTCTTGTTCCTGCATGGAGTTTTAGTAGTTAATACCCTGTTGTTGGCCCTTAAGGAACTATTATGAAAGTTGTTCAACTTGAATGCCTTCCTTGCATAATTAAGTGGCCATTGGCTAGGGGCGGACCTAGAGGTGTTGAGAGTTCACCCGAACCCCCTCGACAAAAATTTACATTGCATACATAAGGTATTTTAAAGAATTTTTATGTTTATATATCGATTTTGAACTTCCTGAATGAAAAATTAGAGGTTGGGCCTCATTTGTTTGCACTTAATGGAGGTTTGAATCTTAATCATTCAAATTCAGTCCATTAAGTGGGTTTGGTTTTTAGGTCTGAATCTGAATGATTCAGATTTAGCTCATTAAGTCCATTTGTCTTTTTTTTTAAAGCCTCTTAATGGGCCTGAAAAGGTCTGAACGGATCAGATCTGCAGGAGAGTCTTTAACACCATTCAGACTTATTTAATAAGTTATAAAATAATACTTTATCGCCTCTCTCGGTCTTTGTGTGACTTTTGCTCTCACAACTACAAACTTTCTTCCTCTCTTTTCTCAATCAAACACCAATTTTTTCCTCTTGAACTGGTAAGTTTTCATAATCTATACAAGTATTTTTTTTATATTAATAATTTTCTTAGGGTGTATTGATGTTTGTCAAGAACACTTGTTGCAATAATATTTTTAGTGTATTGATGTTCATCAAGGTTTTTGAGTGAAAAAAAATATTATTCATAATTAAAAATAATAACTATGTAGAGGTCTCTTATTAGAATTTTATCTTAGGTCAATAATTTTATTGAGACTCATTGATCATCAAATCCGTTTGTGAGATAACACTAATATATTATTGTTGTTGAACTAGTTCGTGACAAAATAATGGAGCTCTTAATAATTCTCCATCCCAATCTTCAGTTTCAGCTGGAAAAAAACTTTTGGGGAAGAAAAAAACTTATTCGTCTGAATTGGAAATTGATGAGAAGATGATTACTGTTATGGAGTTATTGATTAAAAAATAGTGCACCTACATTTGAAGAATATATGGAAAAATTAGATGGACTTGGATGGAAAAAGTCATTATACAATACATGTGTTAGTATATTTTGTGAAAGTGTCCACTACAAAAAGGCATGAATGACGTTAGAGGTTCACAAGATAGAGAATTGGATAAAGGTTATCGGAAAAAAGATAAAAATTCTTTAGTTTTTCTAATTAGCCAAAATATATGTTAGGTGCTGATAATGTGATACCTTATTTATTATTTTTCAACTAGTATTTATCATACTTATTGAACTTTTTAATATTATATTGTGCCTATAAAATACTTTTTATTCGTGATTTTTTAATGTTATGCTTGATGATTATGATATTTTTTTAAT